>NC_063056.1:36428972-36728972 GCF_018812025.1 Megalobrama amblycephala
GAAGAGATATCTAAACTGAAGGTTTTTTTTGCATTCCTTTGCCCTTTTTATTTTGGATAAATGAAAATATTATACTTGATGTGCTTGATGTACTGCGATACAATGTACAGTGCTGCATGTTTGGTCTGACACGACTGAAGTTCATCTTGATAATCACATTTGTTTCAAATGTCTTTATCCATAAAGCACTGGCATATATATAAATACTCCTATAAATTCTGTGTTTCATGTTCTTTTTGAATGTCTCAAGGATTGGAACATGTTGCCCTCATAATCATTATTAAAATACATTTTCTTGTAATTCAGTCTTTGGAATGCTGTTGCACTTGTACGATTGTACAATATTGTTACATTTTTCAATAAAGATACAAGGAAATATTCCAAGTTGTTTTGACTCAGAGAGGCTCAAATTCATATATACATTATGTGTGTGTGTGTGTGTGTGTGTATATATATATATATATATATATATATATATATATATATATATATATATATATATATATATATATATATATAATGTCTTAGTGTTTGTTGTTTTTTCAGGAAGATGGGAGCCAATGTTTGATGCTATTATTAGTGTATGCTGATCTTCTAACACTAGATGGCGGTAAAAGACCACAACCTGAGCTTATTTAGACTTAAAATATGCTGTTTACTTTTTATAGAATCTACACGGTTTTAATGTATATAAAAACAGCAAGCAAATTAATGCAATTATAAACATTTCAAATTGTAGCAAGTTTGCTTTTGAAAACACATTATCTCACCACGATGTTATTATAAATTAATCTGGTTATTTTGCATTTTTAAATGAATTTCATTCAAATGGTAAATATATAAATAAATGTACTGTACATATTAGTATCTATGCGTCAAATGCAGCAGACAGGAAATAGTTCAGACTTTTGAAGACCCTCCAAAACTTGGGCTCAGGTAAAACATCTACTATACTAAAATAAAAATCGTATTTTGTTGGGAAAATATATTTAAACAGAACACACTTTTACTTTTTAATGATAGTAAAGAAAAGTTGCTTTTTGCCCACACAATGGTGTAGTTACTAAATCTACCAGCAGAGGGTAGCTGAACCTTGATAACTAGTCAGTAAATGGTGGTCTCATGTTAGAATAAACTAAACTAATCTAATCTAGTACAGGTAACAATGGTTATTAAACAAAAGTTATCTTTGAATTGTTCGGTTCAGAGGAAATTACTTTCGCCTATTATCCTTTTGTATTAAACAATCCTATTTCGTTTAGTAGGCCTAGCCTATACATAAACATTAATAAGATTAACTTTACCCCGTGTGACATCACAGAAGACAGATCTTTAGTCTTGGTCCGCGTCATCTCACGTCATCAGCCAGAAACGATTGCAAAGACTCTTGCGTCAAATCATATGGACACGTGATTCTGAAAGAAAGAAAGAAAGAAAGAAAGAAAGAAAGAAAGAAAGAAAGAAAGAAAGAAAGAAAGAAAGAAAGAAAGAAAGAAAGAAAATGTATGATATTTAGTTATGATACACAAAACAAAAATGTCAAAATGTAATTGGAAACAGCAATGGTTTGGCATTTTACTTGGGAAAAGGAAACTGTAATCAATCAATCAATCAATAAATCAATCAATCAAAAAAAATCAGTCAATCGTGCACCTATGCCAATCTGATATTTATCAAAAAAATATGTTTTCAGATAAAATAATTGTATCTGTTTGTTTTTACTGTGTTGTTTACCCATCAACTATAACATTATTACACAAATATGAGAGGGTTTAAAGGTTTGAAAAAGAGAGAGAAAAGAAAAAAAGGCTTTAGAAAAACTTTAGACTCAAAATTTTAACTGAAATACAGCCCTTATGACAACTTCCACATGTGACAATCTCTGGTCTCCCTGTAATAGGCCTATAATCAGAATCACCATGTAATAAAACGGGCTAATAAAATAAAATAATTTCTGACGTACCAAACACTATAGGCTATAGGGCTGAAAATCATTCAAAAGCAAACATCTTCTCTGTTGGGTCACATGGGAATAAGTCATCATCCATGTCAGCCATGCATGACGCATTCAGACACAAGGTCACACCTGACTTATTTCCAAACGTTTAGATTGTTAGAAGATAAATGTATATCCTCGACTTGATTTGCCATATTTATAGGCTATTCATATGCATGTGATTTCATCCGCGTATAATTTCATAATAGTCTATGCATATGGACCCTCCTTCATCAGAACACGCTCAGAGAAGAGAACATTTAAGCACAGAGCAGCTGTTATTAAGATTTTCCCCTGGATGAAGGCGGCAAATAATATATCATATTTTTGATACGTTATAACATCATAAAATATAACTATCGTTAAGCTCAAATACATAATTAGTGTGTGAAATACCTGCCATCCTTGTGTGGAAAATATCTGCGCATGTTTCTTGTGATCCACTGGAGCTGCTCCATGCTGCGCATTGCGCGCAATATTCCTCTTGATGAACAATCATTGCGCGCTAGTTCTCTCTGGAAACAACACAAAACTCTTCTATCTGTTGTCAAAATATGAATAAAACGCAAGGTACAGCCAAGCACGTCAAAAATGAGACATTTATCCGACTGTTGCCAAGGGCTTTCCAAACCAAAAATATCCTAACGCATCCTCAGCGCGCGCAACTCTCTCTCTCTCGAGCGCGCGCCCTGTCTCTCTGTTCATTTCACACTCACTTAGATCATCACAAATATCCTCCTCGAGCCAATATCTGAGGGAAACCTGAATTTCGGACACGTAATTCGGACAGAAGCTCTTCGACCTGCCAGACGTGAGAAACCTGTTTGAAATCTTTTTTTGCTCTGGTTAATGCTGTGATGCGCATGTAGGACACTTATGAGCAAGACTGCGCTTTAAAACGCTTTTCGAGGTGTGTCCTTTACGGAACAGAAGATGCACATTCAGTGGTGCCATATACGCAACATGATTCTTAAGCGCAAGTCGCAATTTTTGCTCTGAATGTGATTATTTAGAGGTTTAAAATGGGTCTGGACTTGATTTTACATGATTTGCTTATTAACATGCATGCAGATTTAAAATAGAAAAAAAAATGCTGATGGCACAATTAGCTATCCTTGTAAGATTAGCAACGTGATAAGGCTTTCATGCATACTTTATGCTTTTGGCTGTGATGTAAAACACTTGTACTCATTTAGATTTTAAAAAGATGATTTATGAGAAGAAAATATTGTATAATTATATAAAACATCATTATGATAAAGCTGAACAAATGCACTTCAGCTTTTTTTGTCACTCCCATATATTTGGCTGTATTGTCTGAAGTACGACAGCTTTTCTAATATTCATTTATGAGTCTTCTCCCAGAAGAATGAGTGACTTTGCTTCGCTTTTTCTGTTTATATTTTGACATTATTTACTCACTCTCATGTTGTTCCAAACCCGTAAGACTTTTGTTTATCTTCGGAACTCAAATTAACATATTTTTGATGAAATCCGAGAGGTTTCTGATCCCCCATGAAAAAGCAAGGTAAGTACCACATTCAAAGTCCAGAAAAGTAGCAAAGGCATCGTTAAAATAGTCCACATGACCTTAATGTTATGAAGCGACAAGAATACCGTTTGTGTGTGCAGCAAAAAAAAAACAAACAAAAAAAAAAAAACGACTATTTCGGACACTCTCCATAAGTGTCCGACTCCGGTTTGAACGCCATTACTGACAATCGTCATTTTGGCTGCTCGAGATTCTCCAGCTTTGTTGTTGTTGAGCAACCAAAGCGCGAGTTGTTAAAGCTCCGCCCTCTTCTGGAAAGCGGTAGAGAGCAGCAGCTCATTTGCATTTAAAGGGACACACACAAACAACCTGTTCTTAGCTATGAAAGAACAACCTCTGATCAATTAAAATGTTTGCAACCGCTTTTACATTATGCAACACTGTGTAAAGAAATGTTGTATCTAGCTTAGTAAAAGAAAGAAAGGCATCTTTTTTGTAATTGCTTTTTGTTTGTTTTTAGAAATGTCCAATCCACTAGAGAGGGTTGTAGCCCAGAAGAAGGAGGCGATTGAAGCAGTAATGGAGATGTTTGAGAGAGGAGCCGAGGTGCTGGCCAGCGCTGTTGGACAGATGTGTCCTCTGTTTGAAGCTTCTGCACCAGTTTTGAGGCTGGTCTTGGACAATGTGGAGAGCAAGGAGATCACATACGTCAAAGATCAATTTCTAGTTGTGAGGAGCAAATTGGATGTCCTCTCATCGCAAATAGAAGACATCAACTGCGAGATTAAAAAGGGACGCTTGGATTCTCAGTTCTTTACAGTGGAGGAAAATATATGCAACCAGTTTAGAAAATACATTGACATTCTGGAGGCCAAACCGGAGTACAAAGAGGTGAGAAAACGCTTATTCTTGCAGCATTTTCCCAAAACAGGAGGAGAGAAGAACCTCTACATGCTTTATGATGCTGTGATGGGGAACAGCACTTTTGGGGAGCCAATCCTGGATGTTGTGGAACAATACGAGGCCAGAAACAGACGGGTCCTGGAAGACTTCTGCGTCAGGCTGAAGGAGCTGCTCTGCCTGGGAATAATCGCTCTGCTAGGATATTGTTTCCTTACTCAGGGCGAAGAGGCTGAGCAAGAGAAGATTCAAGATTGGAGCGCGAAAATCCAAGAAATTGAGATGAAAATGAAGGAAACGATAGAGAAATGCGTACAGTCATTTCCAGAGCAAGCTGAACTGGACATCAAGAGGCTTGTAAAGGAAAGAGAGGATGGGAACCTCCAGGAAATGGCCAAGGAACTGCTGGACTTCCTGGTGAAGAAGTACGACTGGGTGAGCTGGTCCATCAGAGTCATTAGTAACTTGGGCAAAATTAGAACCTTGAGAGCTGGACAAAACTTTCAGTGTGTGGCCGGACAGAGTTATTTTGAAGTGTCTCAAGGAAATGACGTAAACCTGGTGGTCTCGTTCTGCAGCGCCCCTCAGCCTGTGCCCAATGAGAGCATAAAACAGATGATGGAAGGTCCTGCGAGGAAGGGAGATGCCAAAGCTGTCGTGGAGCTTCTGGAGGAGCAGTTAGCTGGGTTTCTAGTTCATGCCGTCAGTCGTCACAAGGAGAGCTTTGCTGTGTCCAGTTTTCCTGAAGAATGTCACTACTGGGACAAACACAAGAACGTGAATGTCTGTGTGCATGCAGAGGAGATTTAGAAAGTTTAAACATGATCATTAGTCATTTTACCCAGCTAACAGGGAATGTTCTCAGAACTTTAGCTAATGTTTTGGCAATGTTCTCTCAAAGTTATGAACAAATGTTCTTCCAGGAATGTTGATAGAATGTTTGTTTAAAGTCAACTGGTCCTTAATAATGTTTTCAAAATATTAGACCAAAAACATTATCTATACACTCTAAAAAAAATAAAAAATAAAAATGCTTGGGTTGAAAAGTTGGGTTGAAAATGGTTGTTTTAACCCAGCGGTTGGGTTAAATGTTTGGGTAGTTTTATTTAACTCAACTATTGTTTAAAAATTGCTGTATTGCTTTCTTAAAATGAACCCAAGGTATGTTGGAAATTAACATTTATTAATATGTTTAATAAATTAACATTTTTAATAAGTTTAATGAATAATAATTAAACAATAAACATTTATTAAATTCCTTATTAATAAATGTGCACCTTTTGATTATTGTTGCCTCTAGTAATTATGTGTCTGATTTTTAATTTCCAACCTATTTTGGGTTTATTTTAAGTCAGCCATATGGTCATTTTTAAACAATAGTTAGGTTAAATAAAACTGACCAGCAGGTTGGTCAAACATTTAACTCAACCGCTGGGTTAAAATCAACTCAATCGCTGGGTTTGTCCATTTTCAATCCAACTTGGGTTGTTTTTAACATTTTATTTAATTTTTATTATTTCTTTAACCAAGAAAAAATGGACATTTTGGATGATGATAATTTTATATAATATAATATAATATAATATAATATAATATAATATAATATAATATAATATAATATAATATAATATAATATAATTTTTTCACCACTTAATAGGGAATGTTAGTAAAATGTTCTTAGAACACATTTTTGTTAGCTGGGTATACAGTATTTCACAGTATTTTAAATCACACTAAATATAAAAATCTACTATAACTGCACCTTATTTATCTATGATATATGCCTTGAAAAATAGTAATTATTTGGCATTGTTCATTGTCAGCTCACTGTGTCTAACAAATCTAATTATTGCATTTATTGTAATTCTTCACTTCATTTTCTTTGTTCTAAAATGAAACCAAAGTGATTTTTCAAACTAACTAGTTCAACTAATCAGCCCATCTGTGTATGCAATTTTCTAAGCATTATATCAAGTTTTTTTATTTTATGCTTTAAATGTGTATGTATCTATGTCTGAAATCATGCATTTAAACAATATCATTCTAAAAACAGTGTTGTGTAGTTGTGTGAAAAGGTAGGGAAAATGGCTTTTGGGCCCAGTACTCTGTATTTAAACAGTGCCAGGACTGGCAGTTTGGTCTTTGTGAGAATGACCTACATAGAGCCAACAGAAAAAAAAAATGCCCTATCAACCATGAAAAGCAGCAGTGAAGTCATCTCATGAAACAAGTCCAGTTGTCTTGCCTCAGCAAACTGAGCAAAGTGAGAACATTTGCAAAATGCATACGTTTCCAAGAAATATTTTGGAATCAATTTCCAACATCCACTGCTGTGAAATATCACCCGCCACATTTAATTAAATGACTGTTTTTGTACCCAAGTCAGCATTTTCTGGCCAGCGGCTGCAGAAACATGGCGAGTGACGTTTCACTTAGTTAATATAAAGCCGACGAGCTCCAAAGTGCTGTGATCAGCTCTCCGGATGCAGTCATTAAAATCACTGAGGTGCCGAGTAAAGGATCAATCCATCATTTAACACCCAAGAGGGAGAATTATATTTCCATTGTATTCCATTCTGTGTGTTTCTATTGTGAGGTGATGCTAACAAAAATATTGTAAATGCATTCTGTACTCAAAATCACAAGGAATCAAAATAATACTGAAAATAAACAATGTTATTAGAGGCCTAATTTGACCCTCTGGAACAAGATCTTTAAAAGCCATTCATAACCATTCAAGTTGTGACCTTACACCCAAAACCACCATGGGTGATGACCTTTGACCCCTGCACACATAATCCAATATGACTGTCCTCTTTATATGCCAATAAGTTTTTTATTTATGACAACATAAACCTCTTTTTATTTGAACCTTATTTTAAACTTTAAAAGAGATTTATATATATATATATATATATATATATATATGTGTGTGTGTGTGTGTGTGTGTGTGTCTCTGTGTGTGCACATATTATATAAACACATTTTTGTTAGATGTGATAGATAGATAGATAGATAGATAGATAGATAGATAGATAGATAATTATTATTATACATTAATTGACAGTAATAATTCCTGAATGAAAGGTTTCCTTCTACCCAAGATAAATTTTTAATGTATTTGTTGTAGTTTACTTAACTGAAACTCCATAACTGAAAATGCACCATAATTTTCATAAGTTCATAAAATTTCCAATATGCAAAAAATTTTTTTGCTTACAAATTCCTATTGACATCACAACCACATGCAATCCTCTCTCAAAATACATAATTTTAATGAATAAATACTTACAAATTAGGAATAATTCTTTTCTTGTTCTGAAGTAAAAAGAAACATTATTTACTTCATATTTATGAATAGCAATTCATACGTTATTTTCCGTTTTTTTCTTTGGAAGGCAGCATCTTCCAAAGAAAAAAACATACTTATTTAAAACATACAAGGTGCACTCTGGAATATTTCGAGATTTTAAAGCAGCTGTTGGAAACGCATGGCTCAGCCTGTATTCATTAGCGGTTGAGGCTTCTGTCCTGTTGGAGATATTGATCCATGTGGCTTCCATCTCCGATAAAGAGCTGAACCTTAAACCTGTCTGTTACTAGACACAAAACAAACATGTCTGATTCCAGCATGACACAGACAGATGTTTTGCTGGACTACTTACTAAAACTTTTTTAAATAAAGGGAAATGAAACCACAACCATCTTCAAGAAAGGGCATTGGTCAATATCAATATTTAATAAATAAATGAGTGATCTTATGAATCTTAACATAATAGTACTGCTGAGGCGGTCAATCAATCCCATGATACCTCACTCTGGCTGCATCTGCCAATCACAGCCTGAGCTAATAGCATTACCTATCCGTCAGAGTGGACCATCGACCGGCTTCCTGGTTTTAAGTGGCCTGATCTGATAAAAAGCATTAAAACATTTGTACTGTGACACACACCAGCTCACCCTCAGCCTCCGCACTGGATTTATCCATCTGATGCATCTGGTTGTGCCTATAAAACCTCTAAATATGCACCATGCATTATGTAATCAGGTTGGAAATGTCATGCGTGACGTAGGCGGAAGTACCAAGCAAGTGTTTGCAAAGCGAACGTCAAAGACTAAGTCAAACGCCCTTTACAAGAAAAAGGTAAAACAACAATGTCAGACGTTTTTGAAATTCGAGGAGAAAATGAGAACGCACGTCACGTGTGACCTTTCCAACATGATTACGTAATGCGTGGCGCATCACAAAGCAGTGCAAGATGAGCATTTGTAGTTAAAAAGTATATAATTTTTTTATTTTTTTAGAAAATGACTGATGGTTTCTCTAGATAAGACTCTTATTCCTCGTCTGGGATCATGTAGAGCTCTTTGAAGCTGCACTGAAACTGACATTTGGACCTTCAACCCCTTGGTAACTGTTGAAGTCCACTATATGGAGAAAAATCCTGGAATGTTTTCTTCAAAAACCTTCATTTCTTTTCGACTGAAGAAAGAAAGACATAGACATCTTGTATGACATGGGGGTGAGTAAATTATCAGGAAATTTGAATTATGAAGTGAACTAATCCTTTAAGGATCAGATTATGTTCACAAAGCAAATATTATTATTATAATTATTAATAATTAAAGTGACATTTTAAATGATCTGAGGCTAAGTTTATGCTTAGGCCATACTCGTTAGGGACTCATGGAAACCTCATTTCAATAAAGGGAAGGTGATTTAAAGAAAATAAAGTGTCAGTTTGAGTCTTCTGGAGCAGGAGGTAAATGACACTCTGATTATGCTCATGGGTTTATTTCTGTCCGCTCGTTCGCCAAACCATTAGCGTATTACAGTTCTAATCGGTATATTGATCTTGTTTTGGCTCCATCTGCACTCGCTCTCATTTCACACAATGTGTTTGAGCCTCAGTGTAATGCTGTTCTCTCTCTTCTGACCTTTCTGAAGGTCAACAGCATTTGTTTGTGCACATATGCAAATATCGCCAATAAAGAATAACAGCATGTTTCAGCAGTGATATTGTGATATCATTTCTCAATTTCTCCTGCAAAGTATGGAAAATTGGAAAAGTAATGAGTGGACTGTACTACAGAACATGCATTTTATTTTATTTTAATTATTTTATTTTTTTAATTTAAATTTAAATTAATTGATTTTTTTTTTCATTTTCTGTCTCACACACACACACACACACACACACACACACACACAAATGTAAATTAAATTTTTATTTTACTTTATTTTTCCGTCACACACACACACACATACAAAATATATGTATATAAAGTTTGCCAGTCTGGACAAAATAAAACATTAAAACAATACAAACAATAAAAACATATATAAAATGTATATGTTTCTACCTTATTTTTTGACCAATCAGTGTAGTATTATTTGAATACTATTATATTTTTTATTAATATCATTTTATTAATAATTTTCAGTTTTCATTTTTATTAGAATTAATTTTTAGCAATTTTATTATGTGAGTATGCCATTTTTATTAGTTTTTTTCTTTAAATATTACTTTTAAGGTTGAATGAATTTTTTTTTCAGTTTTAGTTTTTATTTATTTCCAGTCAGTAATTCTTACAAAAAATAAGCAAAAAATTTGCCTTAAAAAATATTTTTTTAATTTGAAATGAATTAATTAATTGAAATGAAGTTTCTCATCTAATATTTTATTTCAGCTTTATTTCAATTAAAGTTTTTAATAGTTTCATTTTTAGTTAATGATTTTGCTGGTCTACGTTTTCACTGTAGTGCTGAATACTCATAGTTCTGAGGGCGAGAAGAACCGAAGCAATATGACAAAATCGACAAAACACGATTAATAATACATAAAATCCAAGCACCCTCACAGCACAAAAAGCAGATTTGTTTTACGAACTGGAAAGCACTGGTGTTCTCTGTTAATCAGAGTCTTGTGGTGTAGGGTTTGGGGATTGAGGTTTCAACCGTCGTTTTTAAGAGCATCAAAAGACACGCTTAGGTGAAATGGACTGTTATCCATATACAGCCTCCAACAAGCCACTGAACATTTTCCAGCTTCCTGCTGTCTATCGATCTCTTGAGTCTGAATGATGGACTTAATGTGCAGAGGGGCAGGTTGCCTGTAAACCCTGTCTTAGTACTTAGATTAGACTGATCAGGACTGGAAACAACTGCACCACAGCACAAAAAAACAGCAAACGTGTAAGAGTGGACTCTTTAAATGTATTTGTTTATGTTTTGTAAAAGCACTGAACACTAAAAGTGCTATATAAAGTAAATGCACCAATCAGGAATAACATTATGACCACCTTCCTAATATTGTGTTGGTCCCCCTTTTGCTGCCAAAACAGCCCCTGACCCGTCGAGGCATGGACTCCACTAGACCCCTGAAGGTGCCCACTAAACATTGGACGTCGGAGAGACGTGCAGATCATGTCTATATTAGGTCCGTCGGTCCATGACCATTTCTGAACATCTATTCGGCGTCCAAACTAGGACCACTATTTGGACGTCCAACCATGACCCAACTTGGACGTCATCTTGACGTTCAACATTTGACCTTTGAACTGGGTAATTTTTTTGGACGTCATTTGGACGTCTATAACAGGTGCAGGAAATTTATTAATATGTAATATTTGTTTCATAGGGCCTATCAACATGATTAATACATGAAGAGTTCAGACGCAAAAGCCTCTAAGTGCCATCTGAAATTTTCTTCTAGAATGATCATTTTTATCAAGCTTGTATATTTAAGTTCAATAATTTCACTTAAATGGCAATGCAAATTACCTATTAATTGTCATTTAAGTGAAAGTACTTAACTATACAGGCTTTATAAAAATGATCATTCTATTTCAGATGGCACTTAGAGGCTTTTGCATCTCTTCACATACAGATTATTTATAAACAAACACAATTTATTATGTGAATGCCTATTTATTCAGGCCATGTTTTTTTTTTTTTTTTTTTTACATTTTCCTGTTTTTCTTTAACTGGTTTATTTAAAGTAGCCTAATCAAGTTATTTCTTTATGCATACAGGTGTATTTTTGCATTTATCTGTTTATTTATTTGGAAATGCAATTTGTGGGAAATTATAGTTCAGAAAATAATTTCATGGTAGCATATATTAGGCCTATCCTCCTTATTTCTAATTTAAAAAGAACCAACAGCAGCTAAAGGACAGGCGAGGACAACTCTCTATCAAGGGCTTTGGATTTCAACCAAAGAGACAAAAACCAGTCAACATCACTCTGATTGGTCGAGGCAGCACATCATCAATATAACCGAACCAGTAAACGCCACTCTGATTGGCCGAGGCAACTGGCATTTCGCGTGAGTGATCAACCATTGCAAAATGACAACACTGCTTTTCAGCCTGCATCGCTGGCATCGCTGCATTTATTTTTGAATAAATATGAAAATGGTGATATTGAATTGTGATTTATTTGTATTTGTATAACTGTAGTGTTGTACAGTATGTGGTCCCATGTTTCCAGAGGGTGGAGGACATGTTTTCTGTGCCAGTTAATTTTCCTGTAGCTTTGTTTGGCTCAAATTCTAGTTTCAACAGGAAATGCATTACACCTTCGTATGCATCTCCAGTTATCACCTGCTGCTGAGACAATCAAATGAGAGTTTTTGGAAAATTATCTAGTCCCATTTCAGAAGGCACAGAAAACATGTCCTCCACCCTTTGGAAACATGGGACCACAGTTATAGAAGTTATAAAAACGATGTTGTTGTGCTCCTCAAAACATTCCTGGACCATTTTTGCTTTGTGGCAGGACGTATTATCCTGCTGAAAGAGGCCACAGCCACCATGGAATACCATTTCCATGGAAGGGTGTACATGGTCTGCAACAATGCTTAGTGGTACGTGTCAAAGTAACATCCACATGGGTGGCAGGACCCAATGTTTCCCGGCAGAACATTGCCCAAAGAATCACACTGCCTCCGCCGACTTGCCTTCTTATAGTGCATCCTGGTGCCATGTGTTCTCGACCATGATGAAAAAGAAAACGTGATTCATCAGACCAGGCCACCTTCTTCCATTGCTCCTTGGTCCAGTTCTGATGCTCACGTGTCCACTGTTGGCACTTTCGGTGTTGGACAGGGGTCAGCATGGGCATCCTGACTGGTCTGCAGCTATGCAGCCCCATTCGCGACAAACTGTGATGCATTGTATATTCTGACACCTTTCTATCAGAACCAGCATTAACTTCTTGAGCAGTTTGAGCTACAGTAGCTCATTTGTTGGATCGAAAAACACGGGCCAGACTTCGCTCCTCACGTGAATCAATGAGCCTTGGCCGCCCATGACCCTGTCACGGGTTCACCACAATTCTTTCTTTGGACCACTTGTGATAGATACTGACCACTGCAGACCGGGAACAGAGTTACAGTATGTTCAAAGAGTAAGTTGCTATGGCTACTTACATACCCTGAAAGTTACCTCAGGTTTTGGAACCAAAAGTTGATGTTATCTGCTTACTCTGGAACAACCCCTGGTATGTCTCCTTCTCCCAAAATCTACTAGACACTACTACAAAATAAGAACCGATCTGCCATGCTAATTATGAAACAAATTACATGAACACAAAAGAAGCTCATCTGTGTTTTTGGTACAAACCAGTCCTCAATATGTAGCTTAATCACATATATTCCAAAACATGCTGATCATTGTAACTGTAAGTATACTTATTAACAGCAAAGCATTAATTATGCACTAAAGTGACATCTTGTGGCTATTAACATACATAAACCATAGTCATACACCAGGACCATACTAAAATGCTCTAACACAAGTTTCTAATCATGACTTTAGATAGATAGATAGATAGATAGATAGATAGATAGATAGATAGATAGATAGATAGATAGATAGATAGATAGATAGATAGATAGATAGATAGATAGATAGATAGATAGATAGATAGATAGATAGATGAATTAAATGTCAGTAAAATCTCTTACTTCTTTAATCCTTGTCTGTGTCTTCACTGTCATCTGATTGTCGGGCCTGTCTCCAATTTGGAACGTACATTTACATTTAACGTCCTCAATTTTAGGAGTAATCTCATTCAGTGTGAAGTGAATCACTCTCTAGCAATGAGAGCAGAGAATCAAGAGTCCTGCGTGACAAACTCATCTTATACACAGTTTTGCCCCTCGAAATGTCTGTCAGTATGACAAAAGAGTTTGTGCAGCCAACCACTTCCTCATGTGTGAGTTTTAGTGCACAAGATGGAAAACAGGAACTATAAGTTGTAGGAACTGGATATGTGAAGTTTCATGCAGTTTGCATCACTCCACTTTTAGACATATAGACATATAGATAGATAGATAGATAGATAGATAGATAGATAGATAGATAGATAGATAGATAGATAGATAGATAGATAGATAGATAGATAGATAGATAGATAGATTTCATTAGTAGACTAATTGATTGCAGCTAGAAAATTTGAAGGTCAATGAAAGAGAAAAACTGTTTCACATAATTTTAGAGGAGCTTGTGTAATTATGATCATATTTAATTTAGGACCCTGTAAGATAATGGTATAGTCCATCTGTGCACCCCTTCACACTGAGCTCATTTGAAACTGCCCATCCTGCAGTGACTGCTGGGAAGACATACAGACGAGGGAGGTAGCAAACTGAAGAGGTAAGAATAGCAATATTCATTCCAGGCAGCTAGATAGTGTTATTAAAATACATGAAAATGTGTAGATTACTTTTTAGGTATTGTGTGTTAAAGTTTGAAAATGGCAGAAAGAGAATACAATCCTCAGCATGAACAAGGAAACATGGAGCAGCAGCTAGAGGGAGCCATAACAGGACAAACAGCTGCTGAATGAAGTGATCTACTCCAGATGGGATCAAGCTCCTTTAAAATACTCACTTTGCTCATCTTGATCCCAGAGCTGCAAACAAACACAAGAAAAGAATCGACCCAAAAACAATGTAGAGATATTCAATAAAATATTGGTTTCAGTCCTAATTCTCACTTTAAACTGTTTAGACATTAGATATTTGTACAGGAAAACAAGACAAAAATACTGAGTAAGAAAATTAGCAGTGCAGTCTGTAAAGTGATGTAAGGTCTGTTTGATATTCAAGTTTAATATTTAGATAATTGGTTATTTTTAACCATGTACAATATTTTAACTGTGTTCTGTTTATATATATATAGCATGGTTATATGGTTATAATTCATGTGTATCATTCAAAATTTGAATTGTGTTTTTTAATGATTCAGATCAGAATTGAACATTAAGATTTGATAAAACAACTCATGATCTATGCCATATCACTATTTTAAATGAGTGTTTACTATTAAACTCTATCAGGTTCTTGAAAATACATTTATATTATGATATCATAAGCAAATTGCCTTCATCCCAAAAGACACTTCAAAGTAAGTGCCCATTTTTAGGTTATATAAAAGGGACATTTTAAATAAAATAATAAAAATAATCGTTATTTACTCACCCTTGTGTCATTCCAAATCTGCATGATGGTTTCTGCAGTTGTTGTTTTTCTATGGAACACAAAAGAAGAATTTTAGAATTCTTCAGCTATTTTCCAAACACAGTCACAGTGACCACATCCATTCTCCAAAAGGACAAAAAACCTATATAAAACTAGTCCATAGGCTATGTTTTATATGCTCCAGACAGGCTGTGCATTAGTGGCGGGAAATTTTCTGCAAGTTAGATACACCAGTAGGTGGCGACAAATGACTGTTTTTATGAGTGAGTCAATGAATCATTCATTCAACAGATTCATTTAAATAAAGCTTTTTAATTAATGAAAGAAGCTACTAGGTGTGTTCAACTTGAAGCGGCGCTGCACAGACCGATCGGTGTATGACATCAAAATACTACAAGAGCGGTTAGAGAGCAGATGGCTCCGCTTGCTTTCGAATCACTCTCGCTGTACTTTGATATCATACACAGATCGGATTAAGCAGCGCCGCTTTAAGTCAAACACACTACGTCTGAAAGCTTAAAAATGCTGCCTTCGGAGGTGCGTTCCATGGTGGGAAGGCATCAAGGCATGTCCAAATCCAATGATATCCCACAGTCCTGTGCTTTCCATTCTGACAGTTGAGCTAAAAATAAAGATGGTGTATGAAATTTGTGGTTGGTGGTTAGTTTGTGTGTAAATATACATTTCTGGCCAACATTTTCCACTTCTGATGTCATTTCCAGTGAAGAAATTACTATACTTAGTGTTGTCAAAAGTATCGGTACCAAGTCGGTACTGAAATTTTGAAAATGTGACGATACCCGTATTTCTGTAGTACCGGTAGTACCGAGAATCCGGGTATATTCGGTACCCACTGATAGGACTGTGGCAGTATTTACGTGAATATGACACGAGTGAAGCACAAAGCTGTTTACAAAAGAAATAATAGGTTAGCAATTAAATGTGACTTCGCAGCCATGGAAACATTTTGGTTAATGCCGAATGACAGAGGTACGTGAGTCCATAAGTTTAATCTTCGTATTCTGTTTTCCGAATCGCGATCTGGTCACCGGATTATCAAAGAATTTAACAATATTCCATTGGTTATTCCACATCTATTTCTTTTCCCAAATCTTCACTCACGCAGCGGATTATAAACGTTTCTTTCGTTCGCATTTAGGCCTATTAGGCTATTCGTATTCTAGAAAAAACACCGTAGGACAGAAACCTTTTTGCTTGCACGTCAATTTATATTTAACAGAGTTTGTGCTTGTTATTAGACTTTATAAGGCGCGTCAAGTTTATTTGTATAGCGCGTTTCACACACCAGTGATTTTTACTTTCGTTTTCTCTGGCAGCGCTAAACCAAACATAGCCTGAATGCCTTGCCCCTGCGGAGGATAAAACTCGCTCTTCAGACCTTTTACAACAAGTGTCCGTTGTTTGTAACATCAGGAGATAACGAAGATATTATTAAAGAGAAATGGTCTCTTTCTTGCTCGTGTCCCTCATCCCTCTCAAAGCGCAAAGCAGTCTATATCAAAGTAATAACGGGACTTTGGCTATATGACGCGTCTTTGTGTGGAAATAAAAAACGAATGCTTTTTGAAATAATATTTAACTTTCTTATTATTTAGGTTAACATTATTTACTGATGTTTATTTCATAGTTTTACAGGCTGTAGTGTGTTGTTTCTCTGACAGAATAGCTAAAATAAACACGCACGTCTGTTACCCCTGTTGAAAAAACGAGCATATGCTGGTAAAGTAGGTTTTGAAGCTGGTATGGTGGTTTGAGCTGGTTTATGCTGGTCCAGGACAAGTTTAGGACTAGCATGGACCAGTAGGACCAGTTTAGGACCAGCATTTGACCAGCATACAGCTTCAAAACCTACCTTACCAGCATATGCTGGTTTTTTCAACAGTACATAGTGGTTGTTTGACCATTTTTTTTTTCTTTTTCCAAAATGTATTTATTTGAGGTAGCCTATATATACACACAAACACACACACACTCCAAATCATATTTAATGTTTTTAAAATAGGCTATATAAAATAGTAAAATAGTTCCAATAGATTTTGCTGTGGTACCGAAATTGGTACCGAGAACCGTAACATTTTCATGGTATCGGTACCGACTACTGGAATTTTGGTACCGTGAATATTTGCTTAGTTCTTACCAAAGCTCACCCTATTTTGCTGTAGATCATTAAACTGTTATGCTGCCTCAGAAGTCTGTCCAAAATCAGTTTCGTGAAGTACCTTCATGTGCAAACGCTGCCTACAAAGTCTTTGCCTGATAGGGCAGCGAGGCAACAAGTCAGCTGACTAAGCTCTTCTGTCTTTTTGAGTGATTCACTGAATCAGTCTGCCAAACAATTCATTCAAAAACACAAGCTGATTCATTCTGGAATGAAACTAGTGACCGTCTTTATGAGTGAGTCATTGAATCATTCATTTAACCAATTCGTTCAAAAACGCTTATTCATTCAAGAATGAAACAAGCGACTCTCTTTATGAGTGAGTCATTAAATCATTCATTTAACCGATTCCTTCAAAAACGCTGATACATTTGGGAAGGAAACATGCTGCAGTATGCTACACAGAGATGCCAGTAGCTTCGCAAATATATGAGATTGGGAATATGAGATCGGGAATGATGAAGAAGTCATACAAGAAGTGTGTATGAGGAACAGAAAATGTTAATTATTGTTCATATGGACAACTTTGAACAAGTTTTGAAGAAACGTCACATTGTTTCTTTCTATACTCTTGAGCTTGTTATATATAAAGAAGCTCTGTAAAGAGTCTTCTAACTAAATAACAGCATTTTAATAGCATATTGTGTGTCTTTGTGTCATCAGTTTCTTCTTCAGGTAAACATCACTGGCTCTTCCTCCAGACATGGCTGAAAATGAGATCTTAGAAGACCCAGAGAAGCTGAAGAGGGGTCTTGTGAAGGTTCTAGAGTGTGTGGCCACCATCTCGTCAGCAGCAGCGGTGGTCAATCCCATCTTCGGCGTGGCGGGCTCTCTCATCCGGGTGGTGCTGCACCATGTGGACGATGAAGACATTCAGAAACTCAAACGTGAGTTTGGCAGCGTGAATCGAGCCCTGGATGAAATCTCACAGCAGAATCAGAATGTATTGCTTCAGATCAGGAAGGAGACGGTGGATGGCCTGTACTGTCGTTTAGAAGAAAACATTCGCAATCAGTTCTGTAAATTCATGGACACCGTGGAGGCATCGGCAGCACACGAACAGCGCAGGAAGGAATTTGAAATGAGCTTTGTGATCAATCAGTGTGACCAGAACCTGCACACACTGTACGGTGCTGTGATGGGCGAATCAAAGATCTTCAGCCTGCCCATTCTAGAGGTGTACATGAAACATTCACAGGGTGACCAGCGCGTCATGGAGAACCTCTGCACGCGACTCACATACCTGTTCTGCATCGGCCTCATTGCTCTCATGAGTTATGCTGCCATCGTCGGAGATGATGAGGAAGCTTTGAGCATCGAGTGGGAAGAGAAAATGAAAGATGTGGCAAAAAAAATGTCAGAAGTGCTGAACACTTATGAGTGATTTTAACCCATGTGACTTATTACTAGGGCTGGGACAATTCTCTCTCAAATCGATTTTGAGCTTAGTTTTCAACAGCAGATGGAACTGCGTGCTGCAGAAACAGCTATACTCTGCTTCCTTCCAATTTTTTACACACACCACTTGAACCATCTATAAAATAATCATTCATAAAGTTTGAAAAGGTTGAAGTGAATTACACTGTAAAAAATGGCCGTGATTTTAACAGTAAAAGACTGTAAAAATGCTGCGGTGAAAAACTGTTGATTGGTTTACAGAAAGTTTCCGTACTATATACGGTGAATAACTGTAATAGATCTAACGGTACATTTAATGTAATTTTACAGTAAAATACCGTTAAATTCACAGTTTTTGGAAGTGAAAAATAACAATTCATTGTAAAATTTACAGTGAAAAACCGTATATTGACATGCCCACAATTCCCTGCGTGATACTTCACATTTGATATATTTTCGTTGAAATAACTCTGTTTCTTCTTAGTTTTTCTCATTTTTTTCTAATCAGTTATGTACATTAGGGTTTTATGTTACATCTAATGTTGTTAAATTAATGTTTATTGCATTTTTAAAATTTCATGCATGTTACCATGATGGTGTTTAGTGTGTGTGTGAATGACACTGTGTGCACCTTCTATATATTAGTATTGTGCTTCTCAGCTTGTGGAAAAGCTGCTTGTGATGAACTTTGATTCATCATGTGACTCTCATCACCACTGTGTTTGGTGACTGTCAGTGTATTATAAAGGTACAAAACAGATATTAGTACTTCATTAGGTTAGTAAATTAACATTATATCAGTTAATGAAATACATTATTTTACCGTAAATTTAACAGATTTAAAATGTAAAATTCACATGTAACTCCGTAAGTATGTTTACGGTTTGATGTCATTTTTACAGTATTGTTCTGGTAACCACAGCTGCCGGTATTTTTCCGTAGAAACAACGGGATTTTTTTTTACAGTGTACAAGGGTGTTTGCAATGGGCTGTTTACATTAATCTTGCTTCATAAAAGCATTCTGAGGTGCAAGTACATAGCCGAATGCACAAGCGCTCTTCTTCTTGAGCATTTGAGCATGTGGTTAAAAAATAGCCTAGAGCGCCATCTGCTGTTAAAAACTAAGCTCAGAATCGATTTGTGATGCATTTGGAAAATATCAAAAATGATCCACGAATTGCGATTCATCGAAAGTATTGTCCCAGCCCTACTTTTTACCCAACTTTTTCATCTATCTTTCTATCTTCTCTGTCTGTATTATATGTAAGTGCCCTAGCAACTACATAGAACATCCTAACAAGCAATGCTCTCACAACCTCTCAAAACCTTAGTAACTCCCTAGCAACATCCTAAGAACTACAAAGAAGCTCAACCATCCAACTCAGAAAAAAATAGTTATCTATCTATCTATCTATCTATCTATCTATCTATCTATCTATCTATCTATCTATCTATCTATCTATCTATCTATCTATCTATCTATCTATCTATCTATCTATCACCTAGAACACCATAGTGATGATCTATCAGCCACCCAGCAACACCCTAGCATCCACACAGAACACCTTAGGAACTCCCTATCAACCACTCAAAACAATGTAGCATCTGCTTAGCAATTGCCTTGCAACCGCCCGTTAACACATTCCTAATGTGTACCTGCAAATATTTGCACTTGTGAAAAGTTGTTGTTGTTGAAACAAGCCAAAGTCAAAACAAATTTTCTTCAATGAAATTTGTAATCCTAGTGAATGTAAAGGCTTGAACTCTGTTTTCTGTAAATCTATATCTCTCTAGAATGACATTCTATTGTTATATACTTCTAGCATTGTCTCTAGTACTATGAATAAAGATATAAGAAATACACACACGCTTTCTTTCATTTCGGGACACACAGATTCAGTCAGCCGCAGTGAGCAATAGTGTCAAAGTGAAGGGCACTGCGATTGTGCTTTAAATCTCAGTGTTTTGTCCAATATACAGTAGTTATATGTGACAGTTTACAGGGAAAATAAAATTAGGCAGGTGGTTTAAATTATTTAGGTAAAAATACATAATGATGTATTACATAAACATAATGAAATGCAATTATATAAATCTCTCCTTATATGAAAATATATTTTTGTCTTTGAAAAAAGTATATTTGTGTGCATAACTTATCCTGACATGCACTAGATGTCACAGATTGCATATATTATTTTGCTAATCTAGTTATTCTTCACTTTACAATCATTACACATTATGATTTTTAGCAGCTTCATGCTAAAGAACAAGAACAATTATAGCTAGATTGATGAAAATCAAAAAACACATGATGAAATTAACACTACATCAATAAAATAAAACAAAACTCTAAATATGCATGCAAGTCATATCATAAGTAAAGAAATTTAGATTCACTTTACATTGTGACTTTCTGTCAGACAACTCTTCAGCCAAATCCTGATTCATAAGAGAAGCAGAGAAGTCAGATTCATAATAAAGTGTGCTCTGCCTCAAAAATGATACGTTATCTCAATGTCATCATTAATGACATTTATGTCTCACGTTTGCAGAGAAAAGGTCTAACGATTTGTTGTTTCTCTTTATTATTGATGAGCTTACCAGAAAAAAAAAAAAAAAAACAGACAAGGTTGAGCTTGAATCCTCAAGCTGGATATACATGACGAAAAAAAATCATTCTAGGACAATGAGCCAAGGAGTGGAAATGCAGTATAAGAATAATGCATTACATTCACTATCATTGTCCATCTTCTAAGTACCAGAGACAAGGGCAAGTTGTCAAAAATCTTTCTCTCTATAAAGATATGAATCATCATATAGAGTAAAAAAAAAAAAAAAAAAATTGCATACATGCTTTTCAGTGGTTATATATGTTGTTTTTTAAACACTAAGTTCAAAACTGTCTAAAATTTAGACATTTTTTTTTTTGTGTAAATTCTGTTCTCAAAACTAAAATTTCTCTGTCATCATATTCTGTTTTATAATAGCTATTGGATAAACAAGCAGCCAAACATAAAAGCCACACTGAAATACATTCAGAAAAAGAGTCAAGGTAGACTTTAAATGGCTCTTCTCAAGGTCACATTTCATAAACATAATGTTGGGGCAAGTTGTCACACCGCTCATTCTCTCTTGATTATACTCGCTCACAATTTCTTATATGTTTCTGCATTATACATTGTCATTTTATATAGAAGAAACGTCAAAGAATTTCTCTAAAAACATTATTTTCAAAAACAACTACTTACCATAAATTATATTCCCAAAGGAAAAAGTGTGACATCTAGCCTCAGTCTAATTATATGATAGAATATTAACTTAAATAAATAATTAAAGTAAATTTTTAAAACGTTTTTATAAAACATTTTTGCTTCGAAAAGATCATGTATATAGTCCATTATCACACTGAGGCACAATCAATTACACACTCGAGTTTCGTGATATGTAAGGTAGTAACACTATAGAATAGAATAACGATATAAATGGTATACAATATATGCTATAAAACAGTCTGTGAAATACCTTCTTTTGGATATTGAGATACCATAATCCCAAATCTGCGCACGTTCAGGTCAATCCAGCAGCGCGTGAGATGTTGCGCACGACGCGCAAATAATCTGCAATTAAACAGTCTCGAGTAAAAATTGATGTCTGAACCGGTCATCACAGATTCATCTGTAAACAACCTATAAAAATAAACTGCTGTCAAATATGAGCCATTGATCCGACAGTTACCAACAGCTTTCCAAAACCACCCCAAACCCATCAGTGCGCGCACAACTCTCTCTCTCTCTGTCTGTCTCTCTCTCTCCCTCACACACGCACACGCACGCACATCTTTTCCACTGTGAGCATCTGATCACGACATTTTGCTTTGAAATCGAACCTGAAACTGTGGGAATAATTTGGAAACTTGGAGGTCTTTCCAGCAGCTCTTCATCCTGAGAGGCGTGAGAAACCTGTTTTAAAAATATTTTTTGCTATAGGGATGATGATGTTATCTCAAGGATGCGCATAATTAGGGCACATCCATATGAGGTAGACTGCATTAGAGCTTTAGAGAGATTAGCAAGGTGTGTCTGGAACTCTGGATTCACAAATGTAACCTAAATGATTCATTATGTATTTTATTGAAGGACATTATTTTAAAATCATCTATCATTTTTGAACAGTTATTTATCTCTCTGGTGCATGGTAGATCTTTAAAAGCCACATTAGGGGTGATGTTAGAGTCAAACCATGAACCTTTTCTCATAATTCTATGACTGTCCTCTGTATATGTCATTGTGTTTTTAATTTATGATAACATCAATTTAAAATAGCAGACAAAAGCGGTGATGCACATTTAAAATACTATACCTTCTATTGTGGTTGACAGATGTGTAATGCACCATTTAAGAAAAAAATAAAATAAAATAATACAGTAAAGGGTCAATTCTGCATTTTTATGATGCCTCAGTCTGATCATTTAACTTGTAGAAGAAAGCTGAACAAAACGCTAATTTATTTTGGCACTTGACAAAGCACTTTTTTCAGTGCAGAACAATATGGCTATCCACTTAAATTAAACACATGACCTTTTTCACATATGTGAACATAAATCAATATAAATCAATTTGTATTTTATTGTACCTGATTCAGTGCATTATGAAATCAAAAAGAACAAAATTTACATGTATAATGCAGATCAGTTATGTTGTACTAAGGTATGTTGAATAAGGAATGATGCTTAGAACTACATCACTGTTGCATTTTCATAAAATATATTTAAGTTGCCAGCCAGCCAAAACTTTCTTGGCCTCCAGAATATTTTGTTGTTTGAATAGCTGAACATACAATATATCAAAAGAAGGATCTGACTGTTCTGCTATATATTTGTTTCTATCACATATTTTAATATATTCTAGCTCCATGCATTCTTTTATATCAACACTTGATTTTGGGCAAATTTCATTAAAGGTAGGGTAGGCAATTTTTGTGGAAGTCTCAGGACCAAAAAATGTTTGTCCAATCATTGCATTTGGTCCGAATGTAATGATACAATGATAGGATGTCCTACCTGCCTGTCAACACATGTATTTCCATACTTCCACACACCTGCTCATGCAAACATCACACATCATCAGTGCGTTCCTTAAGGCTAAACATAGTTGTAGACAGACGTCAGTCACCAAGTGCCACAAACAAGCAGCAGCCGCCTTTTACAGTTCCTCCTGAACCAAAACAATGAGCATATGCTGTGTTCACGCCATGTTGTAACCGAAATTATGAGATGGCAGCCCGTGGCGTTCTACTCAATCTGTTCACGTCCTCAGACAACACTATCAACGCCAAAATGAATCTGCAGCAGTCAGGTGGTACAAGTAAGAGTTCTGTAAGTTGTTTACGTTCATTATTATTGTAATGTTATGTGCTTTCAGACAAGGTAATTTACCACAGTTACATTTTGCAGACTCTGCTCTGGCTTTAAACGTTCATGTGTTTTGGAGGAGGCATGGCTTTGGAGATGCTCTGAAGGGAGAGTGGGATCTGCTTTCAAAGCTAGCCTGCTATTGCTAGCTTCTCCAGAAAATTGCCTACCCTACCTTTAAAGCAACATTTTGAACAGAAAGCTGAAAAAATCATCAGGATCGGATTCAGAAAGATGATTAAGACATAGGTTGAGTAGATCGCATCCATAAACAACTCCAAAGCTTCACAGTCCTATACCTCTTCCTGGGTCAACATTTCATTCTGTAACATTAGGCAGTTTTGATTTATATACTGTTTAATGTCTGATGATCGCGTTAGCTTACATGAAGCACTGCTTCTATCGCTTGTTTCTGCTTGTTCTCCACCTGTGTTTTGACCCAGAGATTCTGTACTATTTCAGAAGATTCATAATAGCGCCTCCTACAGTATAACTCTGAAAACATGGATTGCCGGACAATTCTATCAATGGTGGAGAAATAGTTAATTATACAAATCCCTTATGAAAATTAACCATGGGCTTACTACAAATTTAACCAAAAAAACATGGTTATTGCAGTTAAACCATGGACACCACAAATTAACTATGCTTTTACTACACTAAACATAGTTTAACCATGGTATTTGTAGTAAAACTGTGGTTATATAAATGGTAATCAATCCGCCAAAAAAACATGGTTACTACACTTTTACTATAATAAAACTATGGTTAATTTTTGTAAGGGATAGCAGTTGTGCAAATTGCTTATAAAATGTACAAATGTATATTAATATTACTGTGGTGTTTCTTTGTGTGTGTTATGGTTTTGCTTCTATAGAAATGTCCAGTTCACTAGAGAGGGTTGTAGCCCAGAAGAAGGAGGCGATTGAAGCAGTAATGGAGATGTTTGAGAGAGGAGCCGAGGTGCTGGCCAGCGCTGTTGGAGAGATGTCGCCACTTTTCGAGGCTGCAGCTCCAGTCCTTAAGCTCGTCCTCAACAATGTGGAAAGCAAGGAGGTCATATATGTCAAAGATCAGTTTCTAGCTGTGAGAAGCAAATTGGATGTCCTCTCATCTCAGCTACAAGACATTGACTCTGAGATTAGGAGGAGACGTTTGGATACCCAGTTCTTCTCAGTGGAGGAAAATTTGCGGAACCAGTTTAGAAAATACATTGACATTCTGGAGGCCAAACCAGAGTATAAGGAGGTCAAAAAACGCTTGTTCTTGGAGCACTTTTTCATAACAGGTGGAGAAAAAAACCTCTGCGTGCTTTATGATGCTGTGTTGGGGAACAGCACTTTTGGGGAGCCAATCCTGGATGTTGTGGAACAATACGAGGCCAGAAACAGACGGGTCCTGGAAGACTTCTGCGTCAGGCTGAAGGAGCTGCTCTGCCTGGGAATAATCGCTCTTCTGGGATATTGTTTCCTTACTCTGGGAGAAGAAGCTGAGCAGGCGAAGATTCAAGAGTGGAGCAGGAAGATCCAAGAAATTGAAATGAAAATGAAGGAAACGATAAAGAAATGTGTGCATTCATTTCCAGAGCAAGCTGAACTGGACATTAAGAGGCTTGTAAAGGAGAGAGAGGATGGGAACCTCCAGGAAATGGCCAAGGAACTGCTGGACTTCCTGGTGAAGAAGTACGACTGGGTGAGCTGGTCCATCAGAGTCGTTAGTAACTTGGGCAAAATTAGAAACTTGAGAGCTGGACAAAACTTTCAGTGTGTGGCCGGACAGAGTTATTTTGAAGTGTCTCAAGGAAATGATATAAACCTGGTGGTCTCGTTCTGCAGCGCCCCTCAGCCTGTGCCCAATGAGAGCATAAAACAGATGATGGAAGGTCCTGCGAGGAAGGGAGATGCCAAAGCTGTCGTGGAGTTTATGGAGGAGCAGTTAGCTGGGTTTCTGGTTCATGCCGTCAGTCGTCACAAGGAGAGCTTTGCTGTGTCCAGTTTTCCTGAAGAATGTCACTACTGGGACAAACACAAGAACGTGAATGTCTGTGTGCATGCAGAGGAGATTTAGACATAAACATATATATACATTTTAAATGCAAGATATACTTCAACTGTATTCCTGATCTACTGTATCTGATATACTGCCATATTTTCAAACAAAATAGGCTGGCTATGTGAGCTTTATACTTGGCATGTTTGCACACCATAATGTCTTAATATAACTAAATGTCTATCTGAAAACATTTCATTTAAATGCAATAGGCAGAGAACATGTTAAATGTTGTGATGTTATATAAACCAATGCTTTGTAGTAATAAAAACTGAAGCAATGAGACTGGATGGTATACTGGCAAAGAAAAGTGCTTCCCCATTTAGCCTGCATGAGAATAACCCGAACTGACAGTATCTGTTCCTCATCAGCCATAAAACAGCCCACGGCAACACGTCTCAGGAAACGAATGCATATGTCTGCACAGCAGAGAGCTCATCATGTTTTCAGACTAAAATACACCCTTTAAAAATTCATGTCAGTTCAAAGTTGAATTTATACATTTCTAAAAAAAAAAACTTGGGTTCAAAAGTTTACTGGTTTAGCTTTTTTCAAGATTATACACTCAAAAATAAAAATATTTAGGCCAAAATTAAGAATTATGTTTTTGAATTGCATATAAAATTTCCATTCATTTGTAATACACTGCTACAAACACTGCTACAAACAACATAGACGTGATGCATATCTGTCAGTCATATATGAAACAGGTATGATGTCTGCTTGATTTTATTTAAATAATTATACTTTCAAAATGTATTTATTCAGATTGCTTAGAATCAGCATAAATCTGTAATTAAAAAGTATGAACATGGTTAATATATGGTCAGCTGTTGAAAAAGTAATATTTTATTAGTTAAAATGTATGAGATTGTAACAAATTAGATTTACTGATGATAAATATATGAATCTGGTTATTGTGCATTTAAAACACAATCAGTTTATACTTGTAGGGATATAACGATCCCTCATGTCATGATTAATACATATCACGAAACTGAACTCACAATACGATATTATTGCGATACATATGGTCAAGATATATGGTAAAAGGTTAACAAAAATTAACTGTTGATTAAAATGCTAAATTTGGTATTATATTGGGGGTGGAAATGAATAGGCTTGGACTTGGTGCTGGTAACTCAATGCACAGGACAATGTTGTACCAGAATAAAATATTCATGATTCTGAAGCTGAAAATGGGTCATTGACGAACATAATGGAGATATAATTAATTTTGAAGTTTTATTAAGTGTTAACAATGAGATTGTGTTTTTTTTTATAATCAATTAACACTGCTTTTATCATTTTTTACAAGATGGACAAAATTTGTCACCAAAAAAGTCATTCGGTTTAACCAAAATTTCAGTTTTACTGAATGACACTTTTGGTTATACCGAATGACGATATTTTCAAACAATGCTAATAGGCTGATATCTAGCTAGCTAACAAAAGGACAATCAAACATTTTATATTTAGTACAAGTTTTTAAAATATTACAAACTTTTCCATGTTTTACAACGGTTGTTCCAAATGACATCAATGAAATTCATTTTTCCAGTCATTCTTTCTCATAACAAAGCAACGACTTCTACATATAATTTTAATACTATTTTGCACTATGTTGATATATGATAATATAAAATCATGCCATAATAAAAAAATATATACATTTATTACATTTTAAGATATTTTAATCACAAATGAAATGGCTGTATTGGCATTTGGACGCAAATGACCCTTTGACACTTCAAAATCTTTAAATTGCATTTATATGTAGCAAAATATAATTAAAACATTTTGGATTCAATAAAAAGAGATCTTGTACTACCTTACATACTTTGGATGTCATAGCTTTGTTTTTTTATTATTTTTAAGGCCTTTGGACAAAAAAAAAAAAAGACCTGTCATGTCATTGACCCAAATACAGAAAATATGAATATGCTTGCACCCTGTCAATGACTAGATATATTTAAAATAATGTAGGCCTTTAGTGGTTTAATGTAGTACTGACACTCAAACTGTAAACTTGAATTTTTTCCTCACACAGAAATTTTTATTTTGTGTTAACTATACACAATACATATTGTCACTATCCACAATAACGATATTGTTGCAGTTTTGTACTGTGATATATTGTGACATGATATATTGTTACACCCCTAGTTAGTACAATTACAGACATCATACCTGTTTCTTGTATGATATGCATCATGTTAAGTTTATTAGTTTGTTTGTGTGTAATCCAAATTTGATATGCAATTCAAACACATAAATCTTAAATTTAGACCTACATATTTTTGCGGGTGATATAGCCAATAAAAAATCTAATTTCAGTTTCCTGTTTTGTACGGCCTGTTTCACATTAACATGACTTATAGGTGATTGTTGACATTCATTGCTATTAACTCTCTGAAGTGGACACATCTAGCACTCAAAGCCACGTCTAATTAAATTACTGCTTTTGTACATAAGTCAGCAGATTCTGGCCATGGGCTGCAGACATAGAGGGTGAGTAACCTTTCGCTGTTAATATAAGGACGACGAGCTCCAGAGTGCTGTGATCAGCTCTCCAGATCCACTCATTAAGATCACTGAAGTGCAGAGTGAGGGAACAATCCATCATTTTACACTCAGGAGGGCCTTAAAGTGATAGTTCACCCAAAAAATGAAAATTTGCTGTTAATTTACTCAACTTCAGGCCAGCCATCCAAGATGTAGGTGTCTTTATTTCTTCAACAGAAATGTAAAGAAGATTTTTAGCTGAAACTGGTCCTTGGT
Source organism: Megalobrama amblycephala (assembly GCF_018812025.1). Taxonomy (NCBI): domain Eukaryota; kingdom Metazoa; phylum Chordata; class Actinopteri; order Cypriniformes; family Xenocyprididae; genus Megalobrama; species Megalobrama amblycephala. Next base: position 36,457,667 of record NC_063056.1, read on the forward strand.
GAGTCATATAATGCAAGTCAATGGCTATCGTCACTTTATGCGAGTCAAAAAAACATATGCAATCAAAACAAAATTAAAAGGGGAGACCAGGTATGGTTGTGACATGACGAGAGTTGTAACACCACCAATTCCACCAATCAGGGATAAGCTAGGAGTCCTATGATCATTTCTATATATGTATTTCTATACTTCTAAATATTCTAATATGTAATTCATTATTTCCAGGAGCTCATTGTTTCTACTTTCAATTAAACTGCTAACAGTAATTGTAAATTAAATTGCCTATATGTACATTTCTGAAACCACAGTCACCTCCGATACCATATTCTCTAAATTGTAATGTTGACATGCATTCTCTGTAAAGCTGTTTTGAAACTGCTTGTTGTATCATGAAAAGCGCTATAAAAATTAATGTGAATTGAACTGAATTGAATTCATTTCAGTTTTTACTCATTTCCTCCCAGATCCTATATGAATGGTTGTCACGGCTGGAAATATATAGGCACATGCCAATTTTATAAAGAAATAAGTGATGTTGAGGTAAGAATGTAATTTTTTTTTACCTAAACTATATTTTGTTTAGCAATGCATCTTTTGCAGATAAAATAATTTAACTAGATTAAACTGTCATTTTTTTTTCAGATAAAATGTGATGCATTTTTAACCTGCTGCTAACCTTTTAAGTGTTACTATCCGCTTGTGTACAACTAAGAACAGTTTCTTTTGAATCATTTTTGTTGTCATAGCCATTTGCATGAAAGATAATTGGTCATTTTTATTAAATTATACTTAGGGAAACACACAAACTCAGTTTTTCTGTAGAACCTATATTTTTAAACCCATTTATGGAGGACAGGTCATATACACATGAGCAGTATGAGGGCACACCCATTACAAACATGAACAATTTTACAGAATACCTTGACAGTGGAAAAGAAAGATTTGTGAGGGGGAAAAAGAGGTGCCAATGTTTTTTTTAAAAAGGAACTTATGAGGTTTAAAAGAAGGATAGGCCAGTCAGATCAGTTGTGAAGAAAAGCCATTGGTGAGGACTTGCAGACAAAAGAAACTTTTGTATTATCTATATGGGGTTCCAGGGTTAGAAAACCCTACTCAAATTCTTACAATTTACCCAAGCATCTGTTACAATTCCGGTATTTGAGAAGATTGTAACAAAGTTGATGTATTTGTGATATTCTTGCAGAGGTTTGAGTTGGTGCCTTTTATAGTAAACAAATGTGGGCGCTTTGTATAAAAGTTTGAGCACTCTAGCTACAGTTACAGATGCTGAAGCTAAAAGTGTTACAAACCCGATTCCAAAAAAGTTGGGACACTGTACAAATTGTGAATAAAAAAGGAATGCAATAATTTACAAATCTCATAAACATATATTTTATTCACAATAGAATATAGATAACATATCAAATGTTGAAAGTGAGACATTTTGAAATGTCATGCCAAATATTGGCTCATTTTGGATTTCATGAGAGCTACACATTCCAAAAAAGTTGGGACAGGTAGCAATAAGAGGCCGGAAAAGTTAAATGTACATATAAGGAACAGCTGGAGGACCAATTTGCTACTTATTAGGTCAATTGGCAACATGATTGGGTATAAAAAAAGCCTCTCAGAGTAGCAGTGTCTCTCAGAAGTCAAGATGGGCAGAGGATCACTAATTCACCCAATGCTGCGGCGAAACATAGTGGAGCAATATCAGAAAGGAGTTTCTCAGAGAAAAACTGCAAAGAGTTTGAAGTTATCATCATCTACAGTGCATAATATCATCCAAAGATTCAGAGAATCTGGAACAATCTCTGTGCGTAAAGGTCAAGGCCGGAAAACCATACTGGATGCCCGTGATCTTCGAGCCTTTAGATGGCACTGCATCACATACAGGAATGCTACTGTAATGGAAATCACAACATGGGCTCAGGAATACTTCCAGAAAACATTGTCGATGAACACAATCCACCGTGCCATTCGCCGTTGCCGGCTAAAACTCTATAGGTCAAAAAAGAAGCCATATCTAAACATGATCCAGAAGCGCAGGCGTTTTCTCTGGGCCAAGGCTCATTTAAAATGGACTGTGGCAAAGTGGAAAACTGTTCTGTGGTCAGACGAATCAAAATTTGAAGTTCTTTTTGGAAAACTGGGACGCCATGTCATCCGGACTAAAGAGGACAAGGACAACCCAAGTTGTTATCAGCGCTCAGTTCAGAAGCCTGCATCTCTGATGGTATGGAGTTGCATGAGTGTGTGTGGCATGGGCAGCTTACACATCTGAAAAGGCACCATCAATGCTGAAAAGTATATCCAAGTTCTAGAACAACATATGCTCCCATCCAGACGTCGTCTCTTTCAGGGAAGACCTTGCATTTTCCAACATGACAATGCCAGACCACATACTGCATCAATTACAACATCATGGCTGCGTAGAAGAAGGATCCGGGTACTGAAATTGCCAGCCTGCAGTCCAGATCTTTCACCAATAGAAAACATTTGGCGCGTCATAAAGAGGAAGATGCGACAAAGAAGACCTAAGACAGTTGAGCAACTAGAAGCCTGTATTAGACAAGAATGGGACAACATTCCTATTCCTAAACTTGAGCAACTAGTCTCCTCAGTCCTCAGATGTTTGCAGACTGTTATAAAAAGAAGAGGGGATGCCACACAGTGGTAAACATGGCCTTGTCCCAACTTTGAGATGCCATGAAATTTAAAATCAACTTATTTTTCCCTTAAAATGATACATTTTCTCAGTTTAAACATCTATGTTGTATTCTGAATAAAATATTGAAATTTGAAACTTCCACATCATTGCATTCTGTTTTTATTCACAATTTGTACAGTGTCCCAACTTTTGTGGAATCGGGTTTGTACAACCATACCTGGTCTTCCCTACTTTGAAAGTTTAGAAAGATTTGTTTACGTCATTTGTATTTTGAATTATTTTGTGTTTTTATTTCCATGGTAACAGCGTTTTGTCGGATTGGTGGAGCTTTTGGGAATTAAACTTTGTGAATTTAGACTAATAACACCACTTATCAACTGTGGAGCTCATGGTTTGTGTCTTAGAAGATTAGTTCACTTTCAAATGAAAATGACCCCAATGACTTTCTTCTTTCTGATGAACACAGTCAGAGATATGTTAATAAATATCCTGATGCATCCAAGCTTTATAATGGCAGTGAGTGATAGCAACAAGTATGAGATGAAGAAAGTGCCACCATCCACATCCATCCATCATAAACATGTAATCCACACGGCTCCAGGGGGTTAACAAAGGCCTTCTGAAACAAAGCGATGCATTTTTGTAAAAAATTATCCATGGTTAACAAGTTATGAAGTAAAATATCTAGCTTCCACCAGACCACCTTATGTATTCAACTTAGGAAGGAAACGCAACGCCTCTCACAGTTCAAAAAGCTGATGCTACATCCTCACAACGCCAGTTACGTTTTTTTTTTTTTTGTATAGTTTATGTACAAAAAGAATATTTATGTTGTTATTGGTGCTAAAATTACATGCTGCACATTTTGGAAGCTTTGAATTTAATTGTGTATTATTATTCTAAACGTATATGGATCTCCAGAAACATTTGCATTTTCTAAACCAGCTTATTCTCCTCCTTCAGAGTCTGAATGGAAACAAATGTCTCAGCCAGTAGAAACTCCTGTATTCATTAGTGGTTGAGGCTTCTGCCCTGGTTGGAGTTATTGATCCATGTGGCATCCTTTTCTGATAAAGGTTTGTAGTGGCTTACACCTGTCTGTTACTAAACCAAAGCAAGTGTATTTTATTTCAGTATGACATAGTGACAAGCTTGAGTTTTGTTGAAATGCAATACTTTTTACCCTAAATAACAAAAAGAAACATTGTTTGTTGTCATACACATTCTGCTGGCAGATGGCGCTAAAAACACACTGGAACTATGGATGACATTCAATATAATCAAACACAAGACTACAAAATGAGTGAACCACCAAAACAAATATTGCTGTTTAGTTCTTAAAACAGTTCAAATACACACTTTAACAGATACTTTACTACCAACTACAACTACGACTTTGTTGTTATAGCTATAATGAAAATAAAGGCCCAACCTACTCTAAGAAAGTCAATATCAATATTTTATAAACCAATAAGTGATTTTATGAAACCCAGCATCATAGTACTGCCAGGGATGGTGAATCAATCCCATGATACCTCACTCTGGCTGCATCTGCCAATCACAGCCTGAGCTAATGACATTACCTATTCATCCGAGTGGACCATCGACCGGCCTCCTGCCTTTAAGTGGCCTGATCTGATAAAAAGCATTAAAACATTTGTACTGTGACACACACCAGCTCACCCTCAGCCTCCGCACTGGATTTATCCATCTGGTTGTGCCAATAAAACCTCTGAATATGTAGTTTTCCTCAAAGAATGGTAATGGTAACTAATGAATTACATGCATTCCGCTCCTAACCTGCATATAAATGCTGAATAATTTCAAATTCAGTGTTGTACAGCACATCATTTGCTGCCTGTCTGCCTCTGAAGACACGTCAGCACTCTGGAATCTCTCTCTGTCTCGCTGTTTTCTCTCATGGTGAGATAAGCTCAACTCCTCCGCTCTGTTGACTCTAAACAGTGTGAGTGTCTCCTCAGCACTGCGGTATATCAGACTGTCAGTATACTGGCCTCTCTTCCCACAACAGTCCCTCAGATCCAACAGGAAGCAACTGCTTCCCCTCCATGACAGAGAGACACTTTCATGCCAATAATAAAAAAAGAAAGGTGTGAAAAATGTGTGATGATCTGTTTGGTTGAATTGTAGTTTAGATTTTTCACTGATAGTCACACATCAGTTATTGGTACTTTGAAATCCAGTCTAAAGATTGTTGCCATCTAGTGGGTCTCTAAAATAGAGCAGCACCCAACAATGGCATGCGTTCAACAGGAATCAATGGAGTTCAAATGTCAATTAACCTATGTGAATAAGTACTTATTATTTGTATATTTTAATTTACTTTTTACGTACGCTACCTTTACAAGTAAGATTGAAAGAAGTCTCTTTTGCTCACCAAAGCTGCATTTATTTTATCACAAATATAGTAAAAACTGTGATATTTTGAAATATTATTACAATTTAAAAGAACTGTTTTCTACTGTAATATATTTTACAATTCCTGTGATCAAAGCTGAATTTTTAGCATCATTACTCCAGTCTTCAGTATCACATGATCCTTCAGAAATCATTCTAATATGCGGATTTGCTGCTCAAGAAACTTTTCTTATTATTTCAAATTATTGTTAAATGTCAAATTATAATAAATGTCTTTACCAACACTTTTGATCAATTTAATGTGTCCTTGTTGAAAGTTATACTAACCCCAAAGTTTTAAACAGTGTGTACAACAACTAGTCATGCTTAAATAACTTAATTTTTACTGTTTCCAAAAGTAAAAATATGATTCAGCATACTGGTTATCTGACACTTAAAAAAGACAGAACATTTGGCAATCTCTGTTTCAGTCTTCTTACAAAACTGTACTGAAATAATAGGAAAAACAATTACATGTCATGAGTGATTAAGCTGGGTTTGCAATCTGTTCTCTTTGTTGGGCTCTCTGCATGTGATTATTTATTTTGGGATGCGAGTTTAATCATCTGAATGTGAAGGGTCAAGAGCCTGAGAAAGAAAATGAAGGAAATAAACATCAGTGTGAACTGAATCTGGAACACAGGAAGTAGTTGCTTGGAAAAATAAAACTGCTAAATAAAATGAACTTCATGCAATGAAGAATATTACATGGTTTTGTGCAATAAATAAATACTTAAGTATGTGAAGACATATTCATCCACAAAGATGGCTAGCATACTTCAGTTGTGTTAAATGTTGTGTTGACCTTGCTTTTGGTAAACATGAGAACAGACAGCTGAATTTTTTCACAAACTATTTTCACCCCTGCATTTCACAATACATACAGATGTCTCATACAAAATATTCCTAAAAAGTACAGTGCACTTTTATAATATCTGTCTTTCAAACTACCACAAGCAAACATATGTGCAATTTGAAACTGATGACCCTTTTGGATAAAGTACACAGTGAAAACTTGTCTGACAGGAACTGGCTAATATGGGTCATATGGGAGGAGAGGACAGTGTGGATTCCAGTGAACTTTATCTCTGGACTGGGTTTATTAAAGACTTATTTTATCTGTTGAGTTATTACCCTGCAATTCATCCTGGACATCTTGCAGATGCTCAGATACTTTTTTTATTGAAGGTATAATGTTATGGATTAATGATTTATATTAAAGTAATATTTTAACCATTATTCAGGAAGGGTGATTTTATTCTTGATTGTTAAATATTAAGTAATATTATATTCACATGAACATTATAGGCCTATAAACAGGGCATAGATTAAGCTAGGATTAGGTCTTAGTTCAATTACGACATTTAAGTAGCTTTTATAAACATGCCTTAGAAAAAAATAACCATTACTGGTGTGCATCTTGAGACAAAACAATGGCACTAACATATTTTAAGATAAGTCAGTGCAAGTTGCTTTCAGTTAAAACAGTTTAATAATGCAGTTTAGTCTGAGACTAGGCTTAAGCCTGGTCTGTGAACCGGGGGATAAAGTAATATTTTAACAAATGAACAAAGCTGTTCTTTATAGCTTCTTTCCTGACAAAACCACAAGAGCCATCTGCGAGCTCACAGCCTTCCTAGTCTTCCATCTGTCTGTGACAGTCTAAACGTTCATGCTGATATGCTTTATCTCTGAGTTCTTGGTGGAGCATCCCATGAACACCAAAGTGACCCTGTACTGTGATAAAACCCAAACAAAATGGATGACAATAAATGTCCTTCAGGCAATAACATTGGATTCACATAACGATTTCTGTGCCATTCCATTTTAAATTCACAACCATGTCACAACTATGAATTATCCGTGTTGCTCAGCATGAGGACAACCAAAACCAGATGACAAACTAAGGTTAAATGACAAATGATCATAAATTAACTCCAGTGGCCTTCACAGGACAAAACAGCCACACATTAATGAAGAACTGCAAAGCGGTGACCTTCTCCTTTCATCACCGTCTGGGCTGTAATCACATTTCCCATTTGCATAAGGTGGAGGTTTTTAAAGGGCAAAGAGAGAGACGCTTAAGGAAACCTGCCTGGAATCAATAGACACACGTGAAGTGTGTCGTGAAGAAACTGCTTAACAAACTCACCATCAAGTGTGATGGTCAAGAAAAAGATGTCTGATTTAGCACACCATGATTTACTTTACAACATAAATAATAATAATAATAATAATAATAATAATAGAAATGTTGTTTTAGAAATTAATACTAATACTAAGTGTATTACTGCCCTCCTCAGGTCAAAGTTTGAACTAAAGTGTCATATACAATATGCTAGTGCAAGTATATAACAATTAGTTCAAACTTTGACCTGTGGAGGGCAGTAATACACTTATCAGTGTCTACACTGCTGGAATTCAAATAGAGAAGAAGAAGAAGAGAGCTAGTTCAAGATGAGCATTTATGGTTAAAACCATTTATGGTTATTTTTTTTTTTAGAAAATGAGGGATGGTTTCTCTAGATAAGACCCTTATTCCTCATCTAGGATCGTGTAGAAGGCTTTGAAGCTGCAATGAAACTGTAATTTTGACCTTCAACCGCTTGGGCTCCATTGAAGTCCAATATAAGGAGAATAATCCTGGAATGTTTTCATCAAAAACCTTCATTTCTTTTCGACTGAAGAGAGAAGGACATGAACATCTTGGATGACATGGGGGTGATTAAATTATCAGGAAATTTATTTATTTGAAAGTGGACTAATCCTTTAACTTCCGTGGACGACCTGGACGTCTCATTGAGATGGTTGCAGTTCCACCTTTTTTAAATTTTTGTACCACTTTTGCTACAGTATTCTGACTGATAAGTAAAGCTTTGCTGAACTTCTTGTAGCCTTCACCTTTCTGGCATAAAGAAATTATTTTCTTTCTCAGGTCTTATGACATTTCTCTTCCATGTGGTGCCATTGCTGACAGCATGAAATAGGAAGTGGTTTTAACACCCTTTTATAGTCAACTGTCTGCTGGACACCTGTGTAATGAATAATTAGACTCCCCTGTGGTTGAATTCTTGTTAAATTATACATTGTAGTCTAAAATTTAGCTTTGCTCCAGAGACTTTCAGTGGGGTGTACTTATTTTTGCATCACCCTAATTTGAGTAAAACTGAAAATTTTGTTTTCTAGGTTCTATTATGAACCTTACTTTCATGTTATAAGTTATACAGATGTTGTATAAAACTTAGTCTTGTCAACATTTTGGAAATTGTTTGTGTTCATTGACATTGTTTAAAATGTTACTTTTCAAAGGGGGTGTACTCATTTACGCTGAGCACTGTATGTGATTTTTTTTTACTGTTACTGTCATTTCCTCTGAAGCTTGTCCAGACCAGAGGAAACAAAGATATTCAGGTCTGTCATTAAACCAGTGTTCATCCTTTGCCTTGAGTGAAATGACATGTTTTTCCATGGTTCACTGAAACCTCTCTGCTTATGTCCTGCGATCCGGAAGCAGCTGTTCCCTGACACTGCTTGTTAGAAGAAAAAAAAAAAAGGATAAACAAAATAAGAATTAAACCCAAAAGACTTTGGTAGCAAAACAATAATGACAATCACACAACACAGCAATATGCAGCAGCTTATTTGCATTGGATAGTTCCTCATTCACAGATACAGTAGATCTTGTTTGCTTCACATGACAGAAGTTGATCGTTGGTACGTTTATAATTGCCTGCTCCAATGAAATATTTTTCCAGAACACACTTCAGTTTGCTAGCCAACACAAACCACATGATTATGTCATTCTTGGAAGACTCACCTGAATCATCATTTAGTTTCTGTTAGAGGACAAACCTGTCTAAAAAATTTCAACTGAACAGTTAGTCAACATGACCTGAAGCTAATTCCCACATAAAATAGTTCCCACAATTTACTCTTACACTTTCCCAATAGGCATGCTAATACTTGTTTACTTGCAGTAAAAAAAAAAAAAAAGTCTACTAGTACAGATTCATAAAAATGCTAGACAGATTTTGCTTCACAAAAACAAGGAATCTACATGTACCAAAGTGACATCTTGTGGCTACATACATAAGCAATTTATATAAAACACATGTCACAGGTTAACATGAGAAGAACTACCTTTACTAATACAAGTAAGTGGTTTTGTTTTTAAGATAAGTATAAGATTAAAATAAAAATAACATGTGGCATAAAAAGTGAATGATGTTGTGCTGTTTAGTGGCTTTTGCAAGCAGCTCGCATCTGTTTTTGAAAACCCGTAACTGTAAGCAATAAACTTGTGTTGGGCATAAATCACACCTCAAATTTTGCATTTAATACAACTCTCAAATATTATTGATGAAAATTTCATCATGACGACATTGCAGTGAATTATACTGCCATTTCTTGCACACCTTGCATAACTGTCAAGCATTATGATGACAGATTTGTTGTTGTTGTTCAGATTAAATTAAAAGCTAAATCCACTTATTAACTTTATATCATGACTCATGCTAAATTTGAAAAAAAAAAAAAAAAAAAAAAAAAGGGCAGGGATTTCAAATACAGCAAACGCCTACTTGGAAGTCACACCTTAGCAAACTAAAAGACATGGAAGTTGTCTTTATTTCAGATTATCTTTGCCTAATAGACTGTGGAAGATTTATGTATTTTAGACAGAGAGGCCAATTAACAAAGAAAACTACATTTCCTAACCCAAACACTTTTACATTTAAAGGTGACAATTGCTTAGAGAAGCCTATCTTTTCTCAAGAACCTCCATAAAATTTGAGGCCTCATTCACATCCGTATCACAAATATGGAAAGTGAAGTTTAATTCTTGGGGAGTCAAATATACACATTAGTAATTTGTTTGTACTTCTAACAGACTTTTTGGAAAGTATGGATCCTAAATCTGCCACAACACACTCCAGGGCCCTGTTTGCCTGTTATCATACATGTGCATCAGCGATCACACCCACTGCTGTGCTACTGCGAGGGCACGTCATTGTTTAAGCACAACTGATTTGCATAGTGCGAGATCTAACAGTGACATGAAGATTTGAAATGCTAATGCCAGACCCTCTGTAATCCACAACAGCCCCTTACTGTTCTTCCACAGACGAGTCATTGCATGCCAGCGTGTCCCAGCGACCGCTGCAGCACAAAGGCACTGGGTTTGTCCGCCTGCCATGCTGAAAACAGTAAAGTCTTTCTCTGCCATGTAAAGCAGTGAGACGGAAATGACCTAGAAGCATCGTGCCCCCAAGGGCTGTTTTCACACTAATTTCAGATTGGCAAGTGTTGTTCCGAAAAGTCTACTACAACTTATTTATTTGCATTTTTGATTAAATTATATTATATATATATATATATATATATATATATATATATATATATATAAAATTTAGCCTTCTGATGCATGGTATCCATTACTGTTTGGGCCATTTGGAGTGTGAAATTATATGCAAATTACTATGTGTTTATCATAATTCTACAGTACATCACTGCTATCCTTGTGTCATTTTTATTTTTATTTATGACAGCACAAATATAGCAACAACATTGTCTCGGTAGGTTTTTGGTTTTAGGTTGTTTCCTTGAACTCTCAGTTCTTGTTTTCCTACGTCCATGGAATGTCCCCATAAAACATGGAAACCCAATGTCTCTGTGTGTGTGTACTGGCCACTGTGAGTGCCTGTACCCATGACAACCCATGTAGGAAGGCAGAGTATGCAGCATGTTTTATACGGGAAAGACTCTAATAAACATTTCTGGCACTATACCACTACATGCTGATTTTTCTCAAAGAAGGAATGTTTAGGATGTAATCTGTCTGTGTGCCTGTCCCTCATCTCTTCAGTGGGCTCAGAGGAATGCATGCAGGGGATGGAGTTAATGTGAAGGGGGAGTGCCGCAGGGGAGAGTCTATATATACATGTGGACCCTGGGAGGCTGCTGCTTTTAGGCACAGTTGGACTCTGTTGGAACACTAGAGAACACCTCTGTACATTTCACCAGACTAACGGTGAGTCTCCTTTTTTTGCTCTTTGTCTTTTTTCCATTTATTATCCTTCCCTTTCTCTTTTTTTAATCTTTTGTTATTTTATTTGCACAACTTTGAAAACTTAATATAGCCAAGGATAAAAAGGCACAAAGATATTAATAAAATACAAAAAAATAAAAATAGCTGGCCAGTCTATCCTTTTTTTCAATTAACATTTATCATGAACAGTTGAAGAAGACACTAATGACTATTGACTATTGCCAGTCGATATTGGCTTAAACTCCACATCCTGACATATTATGGCCATTTAACACTGGATGTTGTGCTTAAGTCAATATACTGACTGCCACGAAGCTCTAAGCAGCATTTGGATAGAAATAAGGGACGTGGCTTTGAACTTGAACAGTTCCTCTTTTTCAGAATCAGTTGGTTTGTTCCTTTCCTTTTTCAGAGTAGAACTATCAAAAAAGGGTCTTGTTGTACAAATTGCTAGACTGAACTTATTTTCCTACATTTCATTTTCTTATGAAGTCATTTTCTTTCTCAAATCGGACACATCCTGGAGTTTTAATTTCAAAGCCGTCTTAATTATTCTTACAAAGGAGGACTTGAAACAATCAGGATCATTGTATTGTTCAGTAAGTATTGTTTTGCTCCTAATTCCATTGAGATCAGAATGCTCTTTTAAAAGATGAATTGTTGAGTCATAAATTCCAAATACGAGTTCTACACGATTAGTGTTCATAATAATAGCTACTGAATTGTTCACATAATTCACTAAATCATTATGTGAGACATTATTGCACAAGAGCTAAGTGAAGTCTTTGATCTTTGAAATATCAAATGTCAGGTTTAGTCTTGTATACTTATTTGTGCTTATTTATATGTGAAAATCTGAGTCATTTTGTTGTCTGCTGTAGAACAGGGTTTCACCACAGGACAAGTGTATTGGTTTCAGATTTTCTCAGATCTGGGTGTGCCTTTTTTTCTGTATATTGAGTCTTGGGAAATTAGATACGAGTGTGAGATCATCTCCCTTGTGTAATCCAAGTGCCCAGAAATGTTCTAAATGCTCAACATTTAAAGCCATCAAATATATTCTCCCAGCAACCCCTCCTGAAAACATCTGCTTTGCTATACATCTGGGGTTTAAATGCTGAATTATTCTCCAAAGAAGAGAACAGCTCTACTATTCACAATGACTGTGTGCTCATAATAATAATATTAATAAAGAGTGCTTTGAAGCACAAAAAAAACTTTAGTGTATCTGCTTTTAATTCTTATAGCAGACACCTGATTTCACTGATCTGCCTTTATTGTTGTATAATTTGCTGGCGGGGTGTAAGGTGGAACAGGACATGCCCGAACAAGACTAGAATTTTTTCTTTTTCTTTTTTTTAAATGGCTTGAGCCAATGGAAAACATGTATAAATGTACAAACACTCTGGTATTTCTGCCCCTGTGGTCTGGCTGTCCAATTCATCTCAGGTTACTGTTAAGGTCCTATCCTGAGCAAACAAATATGACCCCTAGAAATGGCTGCATTGATTTCAGTATTGATTTTTATGTTGTGGCTTCCACTTTATGATATATATGCCTTGATCTGTTACAGACAAGGGTAAGAAGGATAAGACGGCCTCTCTGCTTTGAACCAGAATGAATCGGGTGGAAGAATGGGTTTTGGAGAACAAGGACAGTATCGAGAAAGGAGTGGAAATCATGGGGCAAGGTTGCGAGGTTTTAGCGGCCACTGTGGGACAGTTCCACCCCATTCTGGAGGCCGTGTTTTTGGCCTCAGCCGAGATCCTCGGCAACCCAGATGGAAAAGAAGCCAAGTTCCTTGCTGAGCAGTTTGAAAAGATCAACCAGAAACTCGAAGGTATTCAAGATGAAATCGACCAAATCGCTTTGGAGATGCAGCGGACAACCATGAACAAGCAGAACTTTGACCGTGAGGCGAAGATAATCAGTCAGTATGAGAAGTTTCAAGACTTTGTCAATGCTAAGCCTAAGTTCAAGGAGAAGAAGAAGGATAAGTTTATAAGCCAGTATGAGAACACTGGTGGCGATCTGAACATTGATGCCTTGTACAATGCTGTAACTGGAGAGAATTTTGCTGGAGATGCCATATTGGACACGGTTGTGACCACAGAGAAAAGGAGCAGAAAGCCAGTGGAGGAGTTCTGCGCCAGGCTAAAGAAGATATTTGTCATGGGAATTATAGCAGTTATGGGTCACGCCGCCTTAAAAGAGGGAGCGGTAGGCGAGGCCATGGTGAAGAAATGGCAGGATCGCATGGAAGACGTAGAGACACGCATGAAAGCGGCGGTGGATGACTGCATTGAGAATTTCCCCTTGCAAGCCAAGACAGATGTGGAGCATCAACTTCTGGAGCAACAAGCCAGCGTTGACCCAGAGTTTGCAGGACTGATACTGGATATGCTTGAGAAGAAATATTACTGGGTTTCTTGGTCAGTTCGGGTGTTCAACCACAGTGGCATATTCTTCTGGAATTGGCTTGCTGGCAAAAAGTACCATGGAAGCGGTGGAGGTGGCAACTTTTTTGATCTTCTGACCCCAAACAGCATCAGAATCGTGGTATCTTTCAGTGCAGACCCGAAACCCATCAACAAGAGCCAGCTGCTAGATCAGATAGAGGCACAGAAGCTGAAGGGAAACATGCAGTCTGTGGCTCAGACACTGTGGAAGACTCTTCCCAACACTGTGGTCCATGCCATTAGCTGCTATAAGAAAGTAGAAGAGAAAAACAACTTCCAGCCAGAATGTTTCTACTTTGGGAGGCACAAAAGGGCATACCTGTGCATTCATTCTGAATAGATGTGTGAAACACTGAAACGGCAAATCAGTCCTATCTATATTTCTGGTTTTAAAAAATAAATCAAACAGTCCAGCATTAGATAAAGCAAACTGATGACTGAATTGTTATTGTGCACATAAAACGAGAACGTATATTATTGCTGGTTCTTTATTTTATTTTCGCATGTCAAGGCATAAAAGGAACATAAAGATAAATGTATGTCTGTGACCAAACATAAATGCGTTTTGTATTGTTTTGTAGTTAAGAATATGTGGCAGTTAAGTGGCGAAAACTTCAACGATTGACAGATTGTGAGGTTTTGTCGTGGTGTTTACAATCAAAAACCATTTCATTTAAACTTTAGATTGTAGTAAAGGTTTTTTTTACTGGAAAAATGTTATGTCCAAATTAAAAATAATGAATATTCAAGTAATCTATATATTCTCTGTAACCCAAGAATCATGTCCATTTTATGTTTATGATGGTATGTAATCACAAATAAAACAAACATGATATATAGAAATTTGTTTCAAAGTATCAACAGCCATCCAGATGAGTTTAAGTTATGGACCTTATTCTAGATAAACATTATACTTTAATTACATTTAATTACTTGTATGTCAAAGTCATAGTCTTGTTTTCATTTGCAAAGTAGCTGAATAAGGTTCATATTTACAGGTAATGTATAGGAGACTTTTACAAAAGACTGAATATAGATATTTTAAATAATTTTCCTTTTAAAAAAAACTTACTATGGTAAACATAAGTCAATAATTAAAGGACAAAACGTCTTTTACAATAATAACAAAAACTGCACTATGGAATTTTTGTGGAAAACTATGGTTACTGTGGTAAATGCTAAGGAATAAAGAACAATACTTCAGTCATTCTCTAACAATAGTAAGAAAAAAAATTGTACTATGGTATTTTGGTGTAAACCATGGTATATTCTGTAAGGGTTAAAGAACAATACTTATATTTCTCTTACACCAAAAACAAAAAACACACTGGAATTTTGGTGGAAACTGATACAATGGTCAATTTTGTAAGGGATAATACTTGAAATTCCTTCAGTGTGCAGTTGAAGGGTGTGCCACAGGCTTTAGAGAAGAACCAGCACATGATCAGACGTCGAGCGAGACAGATCAGCGTGAACTTTTGCTTTATTTTATCCTATACCATTTGTGATCTATTAGAAGGTGAGTTTGGTTCATAACAGTGCTAATTTGTTCTCTAAACGTCAGTACAATGACGCTTTCGCTGGTCTATGCGCCGTGGTTTCAGTTTTTGCTCATGAAAAGTTTTTTGGGCGTTTCTCTTCAGTCTGCTGTCCGCCTGTGACATTTTCACCAGCTCGCAACATCTAACGTTATGTGTTTTAAACACGAGTGAGTTGCATAACTGATCGATTATTCAGGCTAAAATGAACTTCTGTTCAATTTAATCGCATTTGTTATCGTTCTGAAAAACTGAGGGTTTGTTTGACAGTGATCGGTGAGCTGCAGTCTAAATCAGGAAGTGTTTCTTCATATGTCAACAATCATTGTACGTTAGCTATTAAGTTTTCCAGCCAGATATGCTAACTAAATCCTATCTTAAGGGAACATGCCGGCAGAAATGTGGTTATGAACTACTAAATCTGTATCCTGAGGGGAAAAAACAACTGATTAACTTACCTTTCCGTCAGCTTCGTGCAGGTACGGGTCGACGTAGAGTTAGTTGTTATCGCAAAATAAACCGCGACAGGGGTCTCTTATCTTCCTAAAGCAGTTTATTTTGCGAAAATGACCAACTGTCATTATGACTGTACATTGTCCCACATATTATATAGGCCTACCACTACTGCTTAGCAAATAAATAAACAAATACACATTTAAAATATTACATTTATATTATATAATATATGATTCAGTTCAATTTTTTTGTAAAGACCACTTAGGCGCCATTGGAAATCAAAATGGACGAGCAGTCAGAGACCCTGAACGATTATTATGCTAAAATATTTGACTGTGATTGGCCAATCAGAATCAAGCATTCAATGTCGCGTCTTTAACGCAGTTAAGTCTTGAAGACCATATGAATCGATCCTAGTTTTATCAGATTGTTGGTTTTGTCTGATAGGTATGCGAATGTTTTCAGCTACATTAACTATAGCTAACATTGTAAACAAAAAAGGTATAACTGGAATGGTGCTATTTTTGAATTGTAACCCACAGGAATTCTGACTTTTCATATGCGTGTTAAGAGTTCAGGTGAGGTTATAAGCTAATAACTCCACTTAGTGTATTAAATTAGTCATTTTGTATGGTCCATGCCAACAAATCTTTACCATTTTCAACATTTCAAATATGCATACAAGTCTATTTTGGTTTGTAAGTGGTGAACATAATTGCTTGAATTAGTGATATCTTGTAACACTGGAATTTTTTGTAGCTACTGCCCAGTCAAAAGGAGCATAATGTGGGTGTCTGGCGAGAAGCTGACATGGTGTTTTCCTTGTCTTGTTTCCATGGTTACTGCTGAGGTGCTTTGGAAAAAGGTTCTTGCTCAGCTAGTTGAACTACCCTGCTAATTATTTCCACACCTGTGTTAGCACTAGCCAGAAATGTTAATGGAAAATTGTCAGTGGTTTTGCTGGATATTATCGTTCCATTTTATGATATATCAAAAACATTTATTCAGACATCTTTATGTAAGAGAATAGCGTATCAGCATTCTGTTTATATAATGTTAGCCAAATTTCCACATTTTCAAATAATGTTAAATACATTAAACAAAATGTCATTTGTTTTGTAAAACAATTCATAGCACAAGGCTTACGATCACAAGACATTAAGTCAGTCAAGTATGTCCAAACTTTGGATTGGTATTGCATAAGACCTTATAGGAAGTTATAATATGACCTAACACAGTACTTAAACACTTAAACAAAAAGAGTGTTGCATCATTAAAATTTGGAAAAGGGGAAATCCATTTGAACTGTTTCCATTTGAAATGGTTGTCCTCTCTATTGTTGCATATTGCATAGTGTTCTTACGTTATTTGACAATTCTTTTAGTGCATGTTTGAATTGAATGAATATGTCTTTTTATGTAAATGCAGGTGTGGTTGTCAGAGTGAGTGAGCCTCTTTTAGCATGTGTACATACACCTGGTGTGTATTGTTGAGGTATTGTTGCTGCTTTTAATGGTTTGTATAACGCATTTCTCATTTCCTTTATGTTTTTAGAGCAAGCCCACCCTGATTCACACTGACCACTCATAGGTTGAGGGGAAACGAAGACTGACACATGTAAGTTTCTTTACATATACCAGTCTCAGGAGACAAAGACCCTTATTTACCAAAGGTTTGCATGTATAAAATTGTGCAAACTGGATAGCATGTGCACAACTTAGTCTTTCAAATGAGAATATAGTGTGTTTTGTTTGTTTGTGCAAAATAAAATGTGGTGTTTAATCATTAAATAGCAAATGCAAATTTAATCTGTACATTCATTTTCTGAAACAATGTGAGCAAATGAATACAAATGAAGAACATTTATGTGATTCATGTTGTGTAATGGCTGCTGTCATTGTGACAAAACTGATAATATGTAGACCTGCACAATTCTGTTGTATTGCTGTGAATGCACAAATGTAATATGAATTCATTTCTTTTGAAAAGCGATTTCAAAATTACACTTCCTTTCAAAAGTTTGGGAACGATTTTTTAATGTGTATGGAAGAGTCTCTTATGCTCACCAAGGCTGCATTTATTTAAAAACAATTATTTAAAAACACAATAAAAACATTAAAGGGTTAGTTCACCCAAAAATGAAAATTCTGTCATTAATTACTCACCCTCATGTCTTTCCAAACCTGTAACACTTTCATTCATCTTTGGAACATAAATGAAGATATTTTTAATGAAATCTGAGAGCTTCTCAACTACCAATTTCAAGCCCCAGAAAGGTAGTAAAGACAACATTAAAGTAATCCATGTGACTCCAGTGGTTTACCCTCCATTTTATGAAGCGAAACGAGTGCTTTGTTTGCGCAAAAAAAAAAAAAAATGCCACTTTATTTCCAAAATATTAATCTCCAATGCGCATTCGCGAGAACACCACAACACATTGCGTTGGAGATTAATATTTTGTAAATAAAGTTGTAGTAAATTATGTTTTTTCCACAAAGTACTCACATCGCTTCATAAAATTGAGGTTAAACCACTGGAGTCACATGGATTACTTTAATGATGTCTTTACTACCTTTCTGGGGCTTGAAAGTGGTAGTTGTGTATGCTGTCAATGGAAGGACCTAAAGCTTTCAGATTTCATTAATAGATCTTCATTTGTGTTTCGAAGATAAACGAAGGTCTTACGGGTTTGGAACGACATGAGGGTGAGAAAATGATGACAGAATTTTCATTTTTGAGTGAACTAACCCTTTAGTATCGTAATATTTTTACAATTTGAAATAACTGTTTTCTATTTTAATAAAATTTTAATTATTCCTGTGATTAAAAAAAATTCTTACTGACCCCAAACATTTGAATGGCAGTGTACATTTAGAACACAAAAACTTCAAAATTTAAGTTCATGTAATGAAACTTAAGATAAAAAAGCTGATTTTATTTATATATAAATCCATCATGCTTTATTATGTAAAGTTGCATTATTTTGCATATTGTCCTCCACTTCACACTTGTTTTAAAACGTTTTTGATGGTTCACTGCATGGCTAACATTTGGTATTACCATACATATAAACCTCTTTTAAATATAGGTGTGGTATGTGCAGGTATTTTGTAGTATATCACCCACAATATGGTCATGAAGCATCAAATTTATTAGATTGCACAAGCAAATTAGTAGCCTTAACTATAACATACTAAAATTAAATGGTCTTATTTCTAATTATGAACTGATCTAATTTTACACAGAGACATTTTGCAATTGAAACTGAAAGATGGCCGAGCAGCTGCAGAAACTTGTTGCACAGAAGAAGGATGTTGTCGAGACCGCGATGGAAATGTTTGAGCAGGGTGCAGAAGTGTTGGCCAGCATCGCTGGAGATCTGTTCCCTGTGTTCTCCATTGCAGCTCCTATTGTCAAGCTGGCGCTGGATAATGTAGAAAGCAAAGAGGCCGAGTACATGAAGGAGCAGTTCCAGAAGGTGCGAGAGCGCCTGGAAGTCGTTTCTGAAGAGATCCAGCAGATAAACCAGGAGATCAAGAAGAGTGGGGTAGATGCCACCTACTTCTCCGTGGAGGAGAATCTAACCAACCAATTCCGCAAATTCATGGACGTCCTGAATGCGAAACCCAAATTCAGAGAGGTCCGAAAGAAAACGTTCCTGGAACACTTCAACAGGACAGGGGGTGACAAAAACTTGCACACTCTGTATAATGCCGTAACAGGAGATAACTTCTCAGGAGAGTCTGTTCTGGAAATCACTCTGAATTACGAGCAAAAGAGCCGCAGGGCGGTGGAGGAGTTCTGCGCTATGCTTAAGAAATTGTTCTGCATCGGTTTGATCGCCTTACTGGGACAGGCGGCATTGAAAGGCGATGACGATGAAGAGAAGTTGCTTCAAGATTGGAGCGAGAAAATGAAAGTGGTCCAGTCTAAAATGAACGTCGTGATTGAAGACTGCATCAACAGCTTTCCGGCGCAGGCCGAGCTGGACGCCAAACGCATAGTGAGAGACCAAAGTGACAAAAGCAACCAGCAACTGGCCGACATGCTGGTGGAGCACCTGAAAAAGAAATACGACTGGGTGTGCTGGTCAGTCCGCATATTTAACTCGCCCACTGGGCTGTTCACCAACAAGAAAGACTTCCAGGGTTTGACAGGAAAGAGTCGCTTTCTGGTGCCTGCGTCGGATGATAAACTAAATGTTGTGGTCTCCTACAGCGCCTCGCCTGAACCCCTCGATAAAGCCAGGATACAGAGCCTGGTCACGGAGCAGAAGAAGATCGCGATGACGCCGATGGCTGAACTGCTTTTTGACGCGATCCCTCTCTGTGTGGTCCACACAGTCAAGACCTCATGCAAAGATTTGGGCTTCTCCAGCAGCTTCTCTGATGAGCTGCACTACTTTGAAGAGTTCAAGAACTTTTATGTCTTTCTACATTCTGCTTAAACAAGGCATGGAATTAGAAATACTATTATTGACAGCTAAATAGATGTTGTAGGATATGTTCACACCATGATATTCCATTAAACCACTATAATTAGAGTGTTTATCCTCTCTAAGGTTATGACTTTAATGACCAAAATGTACTCTACGCTTTCTTTTTTCATCTTTTTTCCTAGTATTGCCTTATCTGTGTTTATAAAAGTTATAAATGAACACTTTTAATATATCAAATTTGTTTTAAATATCAAATTTGTGTTTTTACTCCCTTATTAGTGTATACTGTGTGATGGTAGCCTATAATTTAGGCTGGTGACACAAGTAGAGTAGTCTCAGATGGCACGCCAACAGACCGTCCACGTTCCCTGATTGTATGCAAAATGTTTGCACAAATGTGTTTAAAAGTTATGAACACTTTGAGGAAGAACTAATTACTAGTTTTGACAAAGTTCATCTCATTTATAGCTTTACATCTTTGACAAAACACTTCTAGGTATCTTAGATTTTTTTGTTTTCTTTTTAAAATATTTTAAAATATTTTATTGTAAGTTTTTAACAATGTACAAAGCAAGGAGCACAAACAAAGCAACAACAATGGAAAATAATGAATGAATAGCAAAATAAATGAAATAAAATAAAGAACAAAAATGTGGGCTAACATAAACAAAGCATAGAAAAAAGATTGAAATGTACAGAACTTCTGATTGCTAAATCTGAATATATATATATATATATATATATATATAATCATAAGTTGCAGAGTGAACCAGACTTTTATAATGTTACAAAAGATTTCTATTTTTAAATAAATGCTGTTAATTTAAAATTTCTATTCATCAAGTTTAAAAAGCACAACTGTTTTCAACATTGATAATAATAAAAAAAAAAGTTTCTTAAGTACCAAATCATTAGAATGATTTCTGAAGGATCACGTGACACTAAAAATTCAGCTTTGCCATCACAGGAAATTGAATGAAATTTAAAAAAAAATCTATTCAAGTAAAAACAAAAAAAACAAAAACAGTTATTTTAATCATATTTCACAATATTACTGTATGTTGATCAAATAAATGCATAAGCATAAGAGACTTCTTGCAAAAAAACAAAAAAAATCTTACAGATGCCAAATTTTTTAATGGTAGTGTATGTTTGAATGATAAATAATCTCAGCTTTTTCATTTTAGTGCAGAACAGCAATAACATTCCTGTAGTCAAATAAAATGTCTTCAAAGCATCAAAGTCCACATGAAATCAAAATGGACCCCATTTACTTCATTAATGGATGATTCCAAATGAAACTATCAAAGTAAAATGGGTCATGTGTTTACTTTGGTGTCTGCAACAATCAAAAAAACAAAGTCTGGATCTGGTTGAGAGCACATTTATTGCTGACATGATGTAGTATACAACCTACATTTTTCTTCTGATATTGTTTAATAAACAATCCATCAATCAGTCTAACATTTTTTTTGTATTTGTGTCTTTGTGTTTAACATCCTCAATGTTCAAGCTTTCATGGTAGAGATACAGAATCCCCCACCACCACATTATTGGATTTAGACACTTCAAAGGTTCTGTTACACACTGTTTCTGATGAAATCTGATAACGTGAGCTCTCACAGATAGTGAAAACATTTCCTGTTCTGCACTTCTTAGTCTTTGGAAGGCAGCACTATACTGATGTTACTCAAACATTATGCTCAAGGTTTTTTTCTGAACTAAACACGAGGAAATGTTTTGTAGATTATATAAGCTTTTGACGTGCTATTATTGTTTCGTAGACACACATACATTTTAAGAAATATAAATTTAACCATTAGAGTGATCATGACTTATATATATGGCCATCTTTACACTGTACAGTGACTCTGTTGATTCTCGTGTGCAGCTGACTGATGATGTGAAACAATGTGGCATTTCATTTACACAGAGCTAAGGCTGAAATGCAAGCTTACTGAAAATGTCAGCACTATTATTTTGCTGTCTTGCAAGCACTGATATTTCCTTTATAAAATGCCAATCCAGTTCAGCTGTATCAGTTGTTATACATGGGGCAAATTATGATAAATACTTCAATTTTTTTGTATTGTCGGAATCTTCTTTTAGACAACAAATTAGTCGTTGCTGGACAGTTGTGACAGTTGTACGTCCTGCTTTCAACTTCATGTTTCACTGGGTGTAGAAATAGATTTACTGTGAAACACCCATCAAACCCTGTAATTATGCAGAGGAGCCACAAACGGATCTATTATTATCTCAGGATTTGTCCCACCCTATGCCAGTGGTCAAAAACAAACCTAGAATAGAAAACAAAAAAAGACAATATTATAACTGAACAAACGACAAATTCATATGAAAACACTACTAAATAGCATTTGATGTATAGACAGAGGTCAAGACCAGATCCTTTTAAGACCCAAACCAATACCAACCACCTTCTTGAGGTCTGGTTTTTGTCTTAAAGGATCTGGTTTTGGTCCCTAAGCTTTGGTCATGATGACTACAACTCTGCTTATAGATGGGTGTTATAAAATGATATAAAATGCATAATAAATTAATAATTGTGAAGCAAATCATGGCAAAGCATAAGCAATAAACGAATGAACATATTTAACAAATTCACACCTTAAAATTGGAAACTGAAGTAGAATTTCAATCAAGGCAATAATTACGCTAATCTAGCCAAAGTACTAGCTATTATGCACATTGAATTGTTGACGTCTCCTCGCTCAGAAGACCTCGGCCCTTCCCTATTGCAAAACTGCAGGACTTCAGGAGCCTGATCGAGACGGTACGGAGCACATCACCCGCGACTAGGATCATCATGTCGAGGACATGAAAGGTTCAGTAGATTAATTCAGTAGATTAATGTGTTTTAAACGAATGGTCAATGTCTTGGTGTAATGAACAGAAGCTGCTCTTTCTAAATAATTGGAAAATTTTCTGGGAGTGGCCTAGGCTCTTCCGTGCTGACGGCCTGCACCCCAGCAGAATCGGAGCGGATCTTCTGTCGGACAGCATCTCCAAGATGCTACGTACCGTATGACTAGTAAGTCAAACCTCAAATCACAGTCTGTGTTCTACTCACTTAATTGAAATGTGAGTGTAGTACAGTCTATGTAGTACATGTAGTACATGCTTATTTCTCGTGCACAATCACTTCCAGCACATCTACTAATGGATACCTTTGTAACATCTACACTGGTTACCTATTAAGTTCCGTATCAATTATAAAGTCCTGCTAATGACCTATAAGGCCCTAAATGGTTTAGCTCCTGTGCATTTAACCAATCTTCTATTGCCCTACAATCCATCACGCTCTTTAAGATCACAAAACTCTGGACTTCTGGTTGTATCTAAGTCCACTAAAGGATGGAGAGCATTTTCACATTTGGCTCCTAAACTCTGGAATAGCCTTCCTGATAATATTCAGGGCTCAGACTCGCTCACCCAGTTTAAATCTAGATTAAAGACGCATCTCTTTAGCTAAGCGTTCACATAATGCATCTCATATCCTTGTACTCATATCAGATCAAATGCACATGACTATCTTTGCTTAATGTTATGAACAGCAGCTACACTAAATATTCTCCATTTGCTTTTCTTTTGTGGCTCCTCTGATGTACTCTCTGACTAGAGAGTACATAAGTTCCAGTTTGGATCCAGCCTCTTATGAAGACTTCAGATGCCTCAACACCTGTGAAGAGACGACCCCAACTCCTGAGAGGACTTCAGATGACGCAAACTCTGGATCAACATTCATCATTCCAAATGTTGCTATATCTTTGTTAACATGTATTCATACTTCCATGAGCTCATTGTTTCTACCTTAAATTAATAAATGAATACATGGTTAGCTAACTGCGTGATTCCTTTATGTACATTTCTGAAATTGCATAATTCGGACACAGTCACCTTTGACAACAGTTTACTATAAATTGTAATGTTGACATACATTTTCTGTAAAGCTGCTTTGAAACGATATGCATTGTGAAAAGTGCTATACAAATAAATGTGAATTGAATTGAACTTGACAGCCAAGTACCACAGACAAAATCAATAAATACAGTACATTTCCTTCACCAACCAACTGATGGTGGTTTGGAGAGGAAATAAAGTGCAACTGAAGACACATCAACAAACACTTGCAATTGCTTGTCAGAAATAAGTGCTATACATAATTTAGACTGTGGGATATTCTCATTCTACAGTGCACTTTATTTGACAATAATAATAATAATTAAAAAGAATGTTTACTAATATATTAGGAATAATTTTGAACATAGACAACTATCTTCTAAGTGAGCATCAAAACAGCCATTAAATCTCATAAGTGACAGATCTGTAACACTCTATATAGGTAGCAACTCCATGAAGCATACAAATAGCATTCTCTGTAGTCGACTCACAACTGATTTAAGTCGAGTTTAACATTAGCATGCTGCTAAGCTATTGACTAGACTGGTAAGCATAAAAATACGTAGCCCACGCACAAATATAGGGCAAAATAGTCTATTTTAATAGGATTAAACTAATGATTTTCTACTTTTTCATACTGAATGTAATGTAAATACTTATAATCAACTTTATTCTCTTACCTTGTTCAGCATTCAGTGAGCTCATGTGCATGGGGTTTCCTTTGTTGTTAAAAATACATGTGATGCTGCCTTAAAATCTGGCAAAAATTATACCTTTTGTTCTGGGAAGACACATATGATGCCTTAAAATGCTGCCTTGGTAGCTCAGAAGTTGTTATAACAGAGCTACAGTTTGTACAGTGTCTGTATTAAATGAATTTTTCCTCGTCATGAAAAATTGGTGACATTTTAGAATTTTATTGACTAATATTTAAGTTATGAATTGGCCAATAAAAAAATATTTAACATTTTTAAGACTTCACATAGTGTCTGATAATGTATATGTGAAAGTTATATTTTAAATTTTGACCAGTTTTTGAAAGATTTTAATCAAGATAAAGATCAGTAAATGGCTGTCAACTCTGCTGCCAGTATTTTACTGTAAAATTTACAGTTTTTTAGTTACAGTGTATGATGCCTTAAAATGCTGTCTACATAGATAGCTCAGAAGATTTTAGGACATAGTTACAGTTTTGTACATCTCTGTTTGTTTACAAGTCATTTGAGTACTGTTCCTCATGGTTAAAAATAGGTGACATCTCATTTTTTTTTACATTTAAATTTTTTCTTCAAATTCCTTTCTCTTCTCAGCTAAAGGATATGTGGGATCTCATTGGGACTTTTTGCTCACTGGTTTATTTCTGTGCAGTCTTGCATCATTATGGAGGCTTAGTAAGGGTGACTTGCTTGTTTTCAGGCTTTACTGCAATTCCAAGCAGTCATACTGTTTGGCTCCATTGGCAAGGGGCCTCAATACACTGTAAAAAATTACCGTGATTTTAACAGTAAAAGACTGTAAAAATGCTGCGGTGAAAAACTGTTAATTGGTTTACAGAAAGTTTCCATACTATATACGGTGAATAACTGTAATAGATCTAACGGTACATTTAATGTAATTTTACGGTAAAATACCGTTAAATTCACAGTTTTTGAAAGTGAAAAATAACAATTCATTGTCAAATTTACAGTGAAAAACCGTAAATTGACATTCCCACAATTGACATGCCCCTGCGTGACACTTCACATTTGATATATTTTTGTTGAAATAACTGTTTCTTCTTAGTTTTTCTCATTTTTTTCTAATCAGTTATGTACATTAGGGTTTTATGTTACATCTAATGTTGTTAAATTAATGTTTATTGCATTTTTAAAATTTCATGCATGTTACCATGATGGTGTTTAGTGTGTGTGTGAATGACACTGTGTGCACCTTCTATATATTAGTATTGTCCTTCTCAGCTTGTGGAAAAGCTGCTTGTGATGAACTTTGATTCATCATGTGACTCTCATCACCACTGTGTTTGGTGACTGTCAGTGTATTATAAAGGTACAAAACAGATATTAGTACTTCATTAGGTTGGTAAATTAACATTATATCAGTTAATGAAATACGTTATTTTACCGTAAATTTTACTGGGATTTTTTTTACAGTGTACTGAAATCCAATGTTAAATATACATATTTAAAATGTAAAATTCACATGTAACTCCGTAAGTATGTTTACGGTTTGATGTCATTTTTACAGTATTATTCTGGTAACCACAGCTGCCGGTATTTTTCCGTAGAAACAACGGGATTTTTTTTACAGTGTATGACCTCTAGCAACAGAACGACAACAGTATAAAAGATTATGTTTGGGTTTTATTTTAATCAACTAAGCGAGGTAATATGGAATCTGTCATTTTTAAACAAAAATGTACCTATTAGCAGAGTTCTTTCCTCTAGAAATTTGCCCTACCAGTCACAAAGAAAGTGTCTGACTGCACTCTGCTCAACCTTGGGAGGAGCATGAACTTAGTATCCTAGTAAATAGTTTAAGAGATTCTTTTAATCAGACCAAAATGACTTTTCCATGAATATGATTTGGCCACAGTGCCTCACATTGAGTCCGGCCCCATCAGGTGACCTCAGGAACGCAGAAAAACATCACGTGCATCAGGACGGTTTCGCCTGAGATGCAAAAAATACATTGTGCAGCCATTTATCATCTCAATGTTACCTTAGTTCTTTCTTAATGCAGTCTCCATTGAAATAATTTCATTTTGGACCAATTTCACCCTGAAAAAGATCCAATAAATGTTTATTAGGTGAGTGGCTCCAATAGCACACAAGCTCACACAACAGGAATGGATGCAGATGTAGAAAATCCTCAAGATGCTGAGGTTCTTCCTGGTCTAATAAACTGAATATAGAAAGGATAAATGTCCACATAGAGAATCAACTAGGCTTTCTCGAGAGGAACCTATGGCTCTTGTTCAGAAGATCAGGAAGTGACCAAAATCAAGAGGTGAAAATAAGCAATAAGATTTGGGCATTTAATTGAATTGAATTTAATAAATGTCAGTTCCTTCATTAATTTTACACTGGAATATCTATATTTTAATAGTTGTGAAAATATAGAGACAAGCAATAGGACGCTGGGCACCAAAACATATATATATATATATATATATATATATATATATAAAACATTTTTTTCCCTCATTAGGCAATTTAAAAAGTGCAATATGTAAACTTGACAAATTCATATTTATAGATCAAATTTATATTATATTACCTGAAAATTCTCGTACCTTTGAAACTTTTAAAACCTTTGTCTATAATTGCTGTCTTTCCAAGTACTGATATTTGGCACCAATGGCAGAAGCTGATTCTGATTAACTGAAAGGAAAATGGCCTATAAAATAAGCAAAGAAAACCAAATAGTTTCTGGATTCAAGCCTTCAACAGCTTAAAATCTATCTGGATTATAAATAAGATCACAGAGCACACAGACGATGTAAATCATCACATCATTACAGAAATGTAGACGCATCAGACAGCTGTAAATAATAAACTGAACATGCATGTCACAGCGAGAAGAAATGCATTCTATCATGACAACTCTCTGAAGATTTTTAGCATGGTAATAGATGTTAATGTATTTGGCCTTGGTGGGAAAGATCTGCTACTCTGCTGCTGTTTATTAGCGCTGCTGTTGTTGATTAATGCTGCTACAGAGCAAGTACAGGAACTGCACAAATAGCATATATATAAATTAGATATAGCAGATCTATACAGGTGGAGGGGTTCAGAGGAACTCTGAAAGCGTGCTGCAAACAGTTAAAGTAAACGATAACCAGCCATTTAAATGTTGGGCAGCAAGCTCACTGGCTGGCAGATGCAACATGAACCAATCAGCTAGAGCCAAGTAGTTTACGCTGTGAATATCATCAGCCAGCGCCATCTAGTTTCATGACAGAACTTTGCATTTGTATGCATATGAAATCACTCCATTCTGACTCTTGCTGACGATTTCAGCTGCTTTTAATTAGTGAATCTTCTGCAAGGAACAAGTGGCAGCCAGTGATTCAGCACCACTGTAATCCACAGAAATACCTGTGGTGGTAGGAAATCTAAAAGCAGCTTCCTTGATACCTTTGTTTGTTCCTGGTCAAGACATCTGACATCCCAGTGACAGAAACTAATGTAAGCGAGAGGAAGCAAAGTTGTGTTTTCATGCCTCTTACATTATTTCACAGTCTTCTCACAAAAATAATGCAACTCAGTTCAATATTCTTTTTTTTAGTCTTTATTTAGTAACAAGACTTGTAATAAGAAGGACAGTCAGACAATTATTATAGCAAAAGAAACGTGTCCATTTATCTTTTGGTGCTATATAGAATAAGGTGCTCATGAAAAGTAGGTGCTGAGATTATAAAAAGGACAGACGATTATTGTAGCAAAAACAAATGTGTCCCATTTATTTTTTGGTGCTATATAAAATAAGGTGTTCATGATAAGTAGACACTGAGATTATAAAATCAAACTTGCTTTTGGCAATCAGTCAATCAATTGCTACATGGACACATTTTGTGTCCATTTATTTTTGGTGCAATATGGAATAAGGTGCTCATGATAAGTAGGTGCTGAGATTATAAAATCAAACTTACAAGATTTTATTTGCTTTTGGCATATTAATCTTGTCAATGTCAAAAGTGGTAGCAAATGAAGTCAAATGTAAGCCAAGCCATGAAGGAATGCTTACATTTACACACCATAAAATAGATCTTATATGTTGTGAAATAGCTTTTCAATTTTGATATTTTGGGTTTCGAGCGCTTATGGGGCAAGTGTTCATGGTGAAAGTTCTTACTTTTGATAACATTTAGCTTTACAGTAGCCTTGGCACAGCTATGTACCATCTCTTAATGGAAAAGATTTCCATTACACTCCAGCGTGTTAACACCACCTGCTGGTGGAATTGTGCAAATAGCTACAGAGAGATAATTCAGGTCAAATCATTGCAATTCTGAATCTGTTTTGTATCTTTGCATAAGCAAAAGGGACTTCATTTTAAAATTCTCAAAAATGAGAAATTATTGAGACAATACCAGAACCACTTGTCTTAAACATCAGATTGGGATGAAAACCTGCTCCATCTAAGGTCAGTTTTGAAAGGTGACAAATGTAAACTTGTAATTATTTTAAACTTAATACAAAAGGAACAAATATATATAAAAAGGGGTGATGCCAAAGTTCTCATGTCATTTATTTCAAAAAGCTCCCCTTTTTTCAAGAAGTAACCAAATGTTTAAGGAAAACACTCAGAAGAATAAACATGTATCAAGGTATAAACTGCTTTAAATCATCTCAGTACTATACTGAGAGGCGGTGTATATACTGTTTATATTTGTTGCTTTGTATGTTCTCTCTCTAACATACAGGAACGGCAGTGTCGTCTTCCAGGAGCTGCTTGTAAAGTTCTGGATCCTACAAAAGCACAAATAAACATGAACACACAGATCATCTCAGAATCTGTCATGATCACAGTGGATTTGACTGATTGTTTGACGTGATTGTGATGATGATAACAGTACCTTTGCATCTTCATCCTTCTTGCACAAAGCTTTCCCAGTCAAAACACAGAAACTGATCGTCACACAGAGCTGAAGGACCGACAACACTATCATCATGATTTCTAGTCCTCCGACGATCATCTAAAGATGGGTAAAGATCAGTGTCACTTGAGGAAAGAAATAGTCGATAAGGTCTATAAGAAATACAGTCAAAACACCAGCTCTAATCTATTTTGAAATATAATTAATTCAATAATAATTCATTCAGCAACCCTTACTGTTTTTGGTCCAGAGTAATATTGCTCTGAATTGCAAATATAATTCTATAGTTAGTTAAAGGTGCCATCGAACATTTTTTTTACAAGATGTAATATAAGTCTAAGGTGTCCCCTGAATGTGTCTGTGAAGTTTCAGCTCAAAATACCCCATAGATTTTTTTTTAATAAATTTTTTTAACTGCCTATTTTGGGGCATCATTAACTATGCACCGATTCAGGGGCTGCTGGCCCTTTAAATCTCATGCTCCCTGCCCATCGAGCTCGCGACTCTTTAATACAGTGCATTTACAAAGTTCACACAGCTAATATAACCCTCAAATGGATCTTTACAAGATGTTCGTCATGTATGCTGCATGCATGGATCAGATCATGTGAGTATAATATTTATTTGGATGTTTACATTGATTCTGAATGAGTTTGATGGTGCTCCGTGGTTAAAGCTAACATTACACACTGTTGGAGAGATTTATAAAGAATGAAGTTGCGTTTATGAATTATACAGACTGCAAGTGTTTAAAAATGAAAATAGCGATGGCTCTTGTCTCCGTGAATACAGTAATAAACGATGGTAACTTCATCCGACAGTAGCCTACATTAGCAACATGCTAACGAAACATTTAGAAAGACAGTTTACAAATATCACTAAAAATATCATGATATCATGTCAGTTATTATTGCTCCATCTGCCATTTTTCGCTGTTGTTATTGCTTGCTTACCTAGTCTGATGATTCAGCTGTGCACAGATCCAGACGTTAATACTACCTGCCCTTGTGTAATGCCTTGAACATGGGCTGGCATATGCAAATATTGGGGGCGTACATATTAATGATCCCGACTGTTACGTAACAGTCGTATTATGTTGAGATTCGCCTGTTCTTTGGAGGTTTTTTAAACAAATGAGATTTATATAAGAAGGAGGAAGCAATGGAATTTGAAACTCACTGTATGTCTTTTCCATGTACTCTTGTTATTCAACTATGCCAAGGTAAATTCAATTTTTAATTCTAGGGCACCTTTAAACATATATATCTATATCTATATCTATATCTATCTATCTATCTATCTATCTATCCATCTATCTACATTAAATATATTATCTCACTTTAAGTATAGATAAATTTTTTTTTAAAAGATTAAATTAATTAACTACTTTAGTAGCTTGTCAAATTACAAGCTTTCCCAAGACTGGAATTTTGATCTTACACCATTTAATAAATAACAAATATAGTAATTACCAGAATTAGATGTTTGTATTGCATGCAGATCTCCATTCTCCTCATAGATTCAGGGGAATGAGTTGCAGGGTTATCGTAAGATGAATAATATTCATTGTCGCAGTATAAATAAGTTCCCTTTGCCAAGTCCACTGAATACAGCACAACAGCTGCGATAGCCAGTGCACCACTGACGATGTTCAGAATCATTGCAATAACCAGCTGTAAAACAAAAACAATATAAACTGTGAAGCTCAAAAGAATTTTTCAAAACCAGAACAGTACAAAAACACGAATAAAACATATGATATGACTTTGATAGACACTTACCAGACAAGGACTGGGAAATTTAGCTCCAAGAATAGTCACGATTCCAGCTACAAGGACCTAAAAAGCAAACAAATAAAAAGTGCCGTGTATCCAAACATAGTCATTCAAATGAAAGGTGAAAATTAGTTTGTGATCCACTAGATCTATGGGTCAATAACACAACTATGGCTGCACGGCATTTAATAGACAGAACCGTAGATCACTGAAAAGCCACGCAATATCGCGTTCATATCGCAGATGAATCGCCTTCGATAATGAACGCGATATTGCGTGGCTTTTCAGTGATCTACGGCTCTGTCTATCAAATGCCGCACCATTTGAAAGCAGGTGATGGCGATTTAGCGGTAATCAGGGAACCGGCTTTACTGACGAAATGCGCGAGACAATCTCATGCGATATATCGTGCAGCCCTAAACACAACACTAATTTATTACCAGAATCCAAGTTCTTCATAAATGACATTTTTAAACAATGACTTGAATATGTTTTCAATTACAATAAAAATGAATTTTGATGCATTTGTGCCACTGACTCAGGTGGTGTAAATAAAAACATCTTATTAAAGTGCAGTCCGTAACTTTTTTGGTTAAAAATTATCCAAAATAAATTTTTGAGCAAGTACATATCCAGCCTGTATTCAAAACTATCTCCTTACTTTACCCTGATTCACAATGGTAAGCTTGTAATAATGTTTTATAATTCGAGTGGTACTGGTAGGTTTCCACGGGAAATTCGAGCTTGCCGCTGTATGTCTTTGCGTCATTACGTCACGTCTGTTTACATAAAGAAGTGGTCCCGGCTAGTAGGCTATATCATGTGAGGATGCTGCAGGTGACGGATTGTATGGTATGACAAATTAACGTTAGAGATTAGACTGCACAGAAAATGAAATCTACTGGAGGAGTGGACTCTAGAATCCACTGCTGCTTCAATACATCTTTTAAGTTATTAATCAACATTTTAAATTATTTGAATGACTTCTTCAACGTATGTTAAAGCATTTATTTTCCTTTTTCAAACACTAGAAAATAATTTTGGATATTGTCTGTAGCTCTCACTGAGAGAAAAGAACATGTTATCAGTATGTTTTGGGAAAGTTTCCTGCTCCGATCAACTTCAACCTTGAAGAAGCTGTGAAACGTGTATCTGTGTATGTGCGCTAAGTGTTCTGTGTAGGTCCTTTGTACTGGACAACTGGCACTCTGCTCGAGACCAGCAGAGGCCATGTCATGACCCCAAAAAGACATCCAAAGTCCCCTCATCAGCATCCTGACGAATGGAGATATGCTTCTGACTATCTGTCCATGTGTGGAAGATTACCAAATTTGTCTATTTTTCTTAGCCAATCAGAATCATTCAATCTGAAGTAATGACGTAGTTAGTTGACTCTGTTAGAGTATAATGGTTGTGGAAATGTGAGTGTGAATGTACGCAGAGCGGCATACGAACTCCTTGTGAGACTTGAAGCTGGCTTCTGCTGATGAAAATGCAAACTATTCTTCATTAAAGGGATAGTTAACCCAAAAATGAAAATTTGATGTTTATCTGCTTACCCCCAGTACATCCAAGATGTAGGTGAATTTGTTTCTTCAGTCGAACGCAAATTATGATTTTTAACTGCAACCGCTGCCGTCTGTCAGTCAAATAATAGCAGTGGATAGGAACTTCAACTATAACAGTAAATAAAACTTGCTTAGACAAGTCCAAATTAAACCCTGCGGCTCGTGACGACACATTAATGTCCTAAGACACGAAACGATCAGTTTGTGTGAGAAACCGAACAGTATTTATATCATTTTTTACCTCTAATACACCACTATGTCCAACTCCGTTCAGCTTCCTGCTAGTGAGGTCAAAAAACGCGTTCTGGTGACGGAAGTGATGTCTCGCCCATATACTTCAATGAGCGCGAGACATCACTTCCGTTGTCAGAGCGCGATCTGACCTCACTCACCGGAAGCTGAACGGAGTTGGACATAGTGGTGTATTAGAGGTAAAAAATGATATAAATACTGTTCGGTTTCTCAAACAAACCGATCGTTTCGTGTCTTAGGACATTGATGTGATATGAGTTAAGCGATTGTTAGATTTAATCATTATTGGCAGTGCGATTTATTGTAATGCTTTTTTTTCTCAGTCAGAACAAAAGTGGCAGATTTGTTACTTGTTCAGATGACATTTTCTGGTGAAAATTCTTATTTTGGTCATACTTCCAAGACTACAATCTGTGATTCCGAAGTACTGTATCCACCGGTGTGGTGACTCACAGCCAACAGTACACTTACACCTCAAAACATTAGATTAATCTGCGCTGAGACGACGTGCCGATAATTCCGCAAATAACTGCAATTGCAGGTTTCAAACAGAGATGGCGACAAAGAGGCAAAACTTACTGACTGCAGCTTTAAAGGATTAGTTCACTTTCAAAAGAAAATTAGCCCAAGCTTTACTCACCCTCAAGCCATTCTAGGTGTATATGACTTTCTTCTTTCTGATGAAAACAACTGGAGAAATATTAATAAATATCCTGACGCATCCAAGCTTTATAATGGCAGTGAACGGGACCCACGAGTATGAGCTGCTGAAAGTGCATCCATCCATCATAAACAGATTCAGAAGGCCTTTATTAACCCCACAAAACCGTGTGGAATACACATTTATGATGGATGGATGGATGTGGATGGAGACACTTTCAGCAGCTCATACTCGTGACCCCCATTCACTGCCATTCTAAAGCTCGGATGCGTCAGGATATTTATTAAAATATTTCAGAGTGTTCAACAGAAAGAAGAAAGTCATATACACCTAGGATGGCTTGAGGGTGAGTAAAGCTTGGGCTAATTTTCATTTGAAAGTGAACCAATCTTTAATGTATTAAAAAATATTAAATAAAACATTTGTATTTCTTAAAATATTAAGTTATTGTTTTCAAATATTGTTTATATTTTAAAAATACCAAATATGTGCGCATGTGTGTATTTTTGAGTAAAAAAATATGTTTGAAAATTTGCAAAGATGTGTATACTCACATGTAAGGAAAGTATTTTAGACATTCTTAATTAAATCAAATGCATTTCAAAACACATGACAAATTTGAACTAATATGAATTTAAAAATGGTGTTTCAAAAAAGTATGCACATGCATTTTAAAATGCCTTTCATCTCAAACATTATTTGTTACAAAGTCATTTATTTTTTGAATGTACCTACTAACTTTACTACACATGAAATGATTTACATAGGAATAAGCAAAATAATTCTTACCACACCACCGATCCAATAACCAGCATTACTATCAACAATGAGGCTCCATATCCAAACGCTTTGAAGTAAAATCGCAAACACAATATTGATGACTCCAACTATTATCTGCATAGTCTACGGAATAAAAAGTAAACAATTTTGTATGCACACCTCAAAAATTTAAAAATACAACTTTACATGCAAAAGTCTTAAAATGAAAATATTAAAAAAATGTTTCATTGTTTAATATTTGTTTAATTCACCCCAAGAGCTGTGTGGGTGTTCATCAGCTTTCCTTTCAAATTCTGGGATACGAAACACACTGGACTGCAGCACAGAGAAGCCAGAATCTGACACAGTACGGGCCATTTGCTCTTTGGGTTTGAGGAGACGGTGATGACCGTCAAACCCTCACCCTTAGACACTGTCAGAGACATGCTGAAGACGGAGGTGATGGACTTCAAACTACCCACAGGAGATAAAGACCAAACTTCCTGTGTAAACACAAGCAAATTATCATTCTAGTACATCATATTTGGTATCAATACATCAATTCAAATTTCAAATCAAGCATTAGAGGAGAAACTAAAGAGGCTTGTTCACCCAAAAGGCACCTTAAAGGGTTAGTTCACCCAAAAATGAAAATTCTGTCATTAATTACTCACCCTCATGCCGTTCCACACCCGTAAGACCTTCGTTCATCTTCAGAACACAAATTAAGATATTTTTGTTGAAATCCGATGGCTCAGTGAGGCCTCCATAGCCAGCAATATCATTTCTTCTCTCAAGATCCATAAAGGTACTAAAAACATATTTAAATCAGTTCATGTGAGTACAGTGGTTCAATATTAATATTATAAAGCGACGAGAATATTTTTGGTGCGCCAAAAAAAATAAAATAATAACAACTTATAAAGTGATGGCCGATTTCAAAACACTGCTTCAGGAAGTATCGGAGCATAATGAATCAGTGTATCGAATCTGCTGTTCAGAGCACCAAAGTCACGTGATTTCAGCAGTTTGGCGGTTTGACACGCGATCTGAATCATAATTTGACACACTGATTCATTTATGCTCCGATGCTTCCTGAAGCAGTGTTTTGAAATCGGCCATCACTTTATAAGTCGTTATTTTGGTTTTTTGGCGCACCAAAAATATTCTCGGCGCTTTATAATATTAATATTGAGCCACTGTACTCACATGAACTGATTTAGATATGTTTTTAGTACAGTAATGGATCTTGAGAAAGGAAATGTCATTGCTGGCTATGCAGGCCTCACGGAGCCATCGGATTTCAACTAAAATATCTTAATTTGTGTTCAAAAGATTAACTAAGGTCTTACGGGTGTGGAACGCCATGAGAGTGAGTAATAAATGACAGAATTTTCATTTTTGGGTGAACTAACCCTTTAAAGTCTTGACACTGTTTTTGCACAGGACAAAAAGATACAATTCAGCTAACAAATGGGCATGTTGTCACAATAGGCCCTTTAAGTATAAAGTGTCATAATATTCTTTATTGTTGACTTTTTTTTTGAAAACATCTGTTTTACTTAAAGGGTAGTTTACCCAAAAATTAAAATTCTGTCATCATTTCCTCACCCTCATGTTGCTCCAAACCTGTATGAGTTTCTTTCTACAGCTGAACACAAAAGAAGATATTTTGAAGAATGTCGGTAACCAAACAGTTGATGGTCCCCATTGACTTCATAGTACGGAAAAAATATATATCCATCAACACCCAAATCAATGGGACCCATCAACTGTTTGCTGACATTCTTCAAAATATCTTCTTTTGAAGAAATAAACTCATACAGGTTTAGAACAACTTGAGGGTAAGTAGCTAAATTATGAAAATGTTAACATTCAAAAATGGAACGGGTAACCACAATTCGTCCAACATGATTTTAAATTAATAAACTGTATTCAGTTTTGTCCTGCAAGAGACAATAAGAAACATTTAACTGGATTTTGAATCCAAATGTGCCAACTTGCCCTAATCTTAATAGAAATCACAGTTAATGACATTTTGAATTCTTTGGTTCTCCTTCCCAAACTAATTCTAGAATATATTTGATTATTGACACGGTTGTAGCCTAGATTGTTTATCTACCAGAATTGGAACTGCGTGCGAACATCTACTTCCAGCGTGACGCAGAACTGATACTTTTTAACCATAGAGCTCTTAAGAAACAACTCAGACTTACCCTGTGACTAACAGTCCAAAGTGCAGTGACTAGATTTTAGGGAAATGTCGAAACTCTGGGGAAATTTAACTAGAAGTTCGACAGCATAAATTTACTCTGCAAAGATAGTACTGGCCAAACAGCAATGTCGGTGAGTCGTTCTTTTGAGTCGGATATTGTAAATGATTCTTCTGAACCAGTTCACAAAACAGGGTTTGCGTCTCATTGTGCAAACTATCCATTCTAAAAGTATGTGACATTAGTAAAATTCAATACTGTTTAGGGCGGTAGGGTGGATAGTATGCACATTTGGATACAGGGCGATAGTATACATCCAAAGATTCATTCACGAATCAAACTGAATCAGTTCGAGCGTCACTCCCTGAACCGAGAACCGTCTCCTCCAGACAGTCTTCCAAATAAGTTGAGTCGTTTATTGCATTTTATTTTAACACAAGAACAAAATGACTTTCATCCAATAGATGTACATCAATTGTAGCATTGTTTAATGTGAATACAAATTATATTTAGGTTCAAACTGACTTTATGTTTTGATGCAACATGGGATGTCATGGACCATGTGATGATACGATGACGTAAGCGAATCACTGAACAATTTTGTGAACCGGTTCTTTAAAATGAACAGTTCGAGAGGAACGAGTCAAGTCCAGAAAGCCTCGTTTTTCCGTCATAAGGCGGAGCTGTTTTCCTGGCAGTGTTGTTAAACATTAATGCTCTTGTTTTTACAGTAACACTGATGGTATAAGCACAGTGTCGGTAATAACAAACAACAAAAAAGGTCTTATATGAATTAAGGACCCTTTAGCTTCTGTGTGGAAGCCTTAACACTTTCACTGATTACATATTAATAAACATTTATCTGATGGCTCTGTTCTGCCTTTGCACTTTCGACAAAAGCTGAATGAAATTATGCAAACCTCATAGTCCTTTGATTTTTATTGGCACCTATCTTAATTTAAATTAAAGAAAGATGAAGTTCATTGATTTACATGTCCCTAAAAAACATGAGAAATATTAACAAATAAAACGGAGGTTATTATCGTTATTTAAAACTAAAACATTTTTGTTAATTGAAATGAAGCTGAAATAAAATAAAATATAGATCAAATAAAATAATAAAAAATAAATAATAGATTTAAAACTTTAAACGAAAAATTAAACTGAAACTGAAAAAAAAAGTTTAAGATGAAGCACTAAAATTAACTAAATAAAAACTAAAACTGAAATAAAAATAAATTAAACATTAATATAAAATAATAAAAATGACAAAAGCACTAAACATTAAACGAAGCCAATTCAAAATATTAATAAAAAGTATAATAGTATATAAATACTAAGAATAAAATAAATAAAATAAGATGGGAGGTTCAACACAGAGGTAGACGACAGTGTAAAAAGAAAATCATGAAAGCCGGTGATGCTAAAGTCATTTATTTCCAAAAGCAGCCCAAAAGGTCCCTTTTTTCTAAAATAAATACAATTAGATTAAAAGTAAAAAATAAAGGTTGATGATTATGGTATAATAGATGGTGACATAATTTCAATAATAATGAGTGGAGAAAATTAATGAGAGACAAAAAGCCATTCCATTACAAGAAAAAAAAATTAAGTATGATTATTTTGTGTGTTTACACTATCTTGTCTAGCATGCAGGACCAGCATCTTTTGTGACTAACCATAATCAAACATGAAATCTCTCTGGTTTGAAGAAACAGAATCAGTCAGAGCATTAATTTCTTGATTATCTATTGAATTCAATGATCTTTCTAATCAAATCCAAGCCTGGAAAGTCCATGGCTATAACCCCAAAACAAGGCTTGGGATTGGGTTTCTTAGATTCATTATCGAGATACTCATACAGCCAGGGGTTGATTTGACTTGCCACATTTTTGGGGTTTTTTAATGGCCTGGATTTAGGCCATCCTGTGCCACTTGAATAGTTTAGAACAACTTGATCAGCTCTATTCTGTTCGTCTCCAGCCTCAGTCAGATGCTTAATAATCTTTTGTTTCTTTGTTTCAACATCAGTTACTATATAGTCATTATGTTCATCAGTTTCAAATAGAGGGATGCCCAGCTGAAAGCCGTTTTTCTGAACAAATACAATCTTTCCTCTTACTTCACCAATTTTTGGTATTTCTTCTTCAACCCAGCTAATGTCATTTTCAATCACATTTTCAACTAAATCTGGAACTTTGCTCTTAAGAAGAAACAAAACAGGCTTAACTCGGACCAACACTGTCTCAGTTTTATATTTAGATAAAAATGTCTTAATTGTGTTGAAAACATCAGGGAAGGTTGTATGCTGGGAAATCGCTCCATGCATAATTCTTAATCCAAAGCCAGACACTCTCAAGTCGAAGTATCGTATCCCGGCCTTTAGCTGGTTCTCCAGTGACCATGCCTGACATTCTGCTGCTGGTCCTCCATGAAGAGCCAAGGAGTCATGAGTACCAGGAATAGTGATGTCAGAAATTAACTTTTTATCATCCAGAGTTTTCATCCATCCAATTTCCTTTTCAGGGACATTGAGTGTCGCCTGATCATTAAATGCCTCTTGCTTACTCTTGTGCAGTCTGTGGATCAAAATCAAAATATCAAGTTAACAATACTTTACACAACAATAATTTACACACTTAGGTCAGTCATACAAGGGCAGGTAATGACCTCATAACATTATCAACCTGAATAATAACCTCAAATATATTAATATGAGAATAAAAAATAAAATAACAATGGTTTGCAATTCTGAAAACATGAGCTTATAAGAACACAGATGAGACCCCAGAAATAATCCTGACCCCTATCAGACAAATATTTTTAACTGAAATTATTTATTAAGCCTGTGTGGTGATCAGTGCAAATATCACATAACATTACCATTGTTGTAGTTTTCTGTCTCAATCATCCAAACCCCAATAACTTACCCACTTTTGGCAAATAAAAATGAAATAAATTTTTTTTTTTTTTTTTTTCAAACTCACAGCAGCAACAAGACAAAGATAATTTTGCCAGGAACTCCAATTTTCTTCATTGTCTGAGGAGAATAAAACAATACATTAGTACACAATGTTACAAATATGTTTAATCCTGTATGAATGTATTTACACAGTAATTATAGCTGAATTATAGGAATTATGGTCAAATGTTATGTTTTTGTTTTGTTTTTTACAAATGTTGACAGATAAAATGAAAATTGCAAAATATGCCTATCTATATTTTTCATGGCTTTAAATGTAAGTCTACATTAAATATAGCTGATCTTTTTTAAAAAAATGTTACTGTTACAAAAAAAAAAAAAGATAAAATAATACCTTACAATTCTTGATGGACATCCAGAAACAAGTGTTGATCACAGCAGCATTTAGTTCTGGTACAGGCAGAGTTCTGTCTGGGAGCTATAAGAACTCATTGATATCATGTGATTATCTATTGGCTTGATGTATATTTGCATGCTGTATAAAATGGGCCCTATACATTTGGAGCTACATTTAAATACATTTCAGCCACCCTTAAAATGTACGAATGTCTTTGCATTAAATATCCAAGAAAGTATCCTTTATTTTAAAGAGCAAAAGCAAACCAAGTCTTAATTTATAGAATGTTTTAAATTATAAAACAATAGACATACTGTTTAAAGTGAAGGCAAGAAGTAGACACTTTCTTTATTGTGAAACAATAGCGGAACATTTTTAATGAGGTACTCAAAACACTCTGTGTGAACTTAAAGAAAACTGATTGTGTTTTCATTTTTCATATTGTTAATTGCTAAGGTTGCTTCGCCATGATGTTGGCTTAATGTTTTAATATGTGAAAGTACAATTAAGTTTTGATAGATGGATGTTTTCAGCGAATAATTATTTGGGAAAATGCACAAATTACTTTTATGGTGCTCACTCTTTTGAATTTGGCATTAAAAATTATTGGCCATGGAAAACTCAGAAATACAAAATTTCTCTTTTTGTATTCCATGCACTGTAAAAAAGAATAATTGGTTTAACTTGTTTAATCAACAGAAAATCTAAATATTTTGTTATCTGAACCAAATTAATTATTGAAGTTGATTTGACAAAAGAAAAAATGTTGACAACAAATCATAAAATTACAGTGTGGTCTAAGGAAATTCATACAGGTTTGGAATGAAATTAGAGTGATTAAATGATGACAATTTACATATTTGAGTAAGCAATATAGTGCAATGTCATTGATTCTTCAAACTGGATAAATTGATTTTGAGAAGCAAAAGCCCAACTGTAATACCAGCCTTTTTAACTTACCTGTTTGTTCAAGGCATAATAAAAAAAGAAAAAGTACTGACCATTCTTTTGCTGTCTGAGTGATTGCATGCAAAAATGAAGACAATCACCTACGAGAAGCCTTTTATAGAACCACTAGACAGAAATGTCGTTGGACATGGTGAGATAACATTCAGCCATGTTCTTTTATCAGCATTTGGTAAAGGTTAGCTGGAATGGTAAACCTGTGAATTTATTGCAAATGGTTCTCGTTGAATTTGTCATTTGCCACCAGATGGCAGTAGAAGGCTAGTACAAGATTACAAGATTTTGTCATTTAATATCCCTTTTAAACAATATAAATCCTTATATCATTACAAATCACATTTGGTCAAGGTTTACCACTCGCTAACATCCTTGCTAAATAAAGCTTAATATTTTTTTTTTACGCATATGTGTTTATTAAAGGTCTTAAATGCTTGAACCCCGGTAAATGCTGCTTGCAGCTTTAATTTGTATTTACTCTTGTGTACTCTACATTAATTTTGTGTGCTTCCTTGTCGTTAGTTCATCAACTGTGCTTTATTTTTCGTGGAGCATTTTGTTGCGCGTCAGCTGTGATAAACGGACATCCACTCGCATTGCTTGTGTAACAGTGGCCAAACAGTGAGAGTTGTGCATGTAAACCACTGCACACTGACAATTGCTAGAGAATGTGGTGTTTAGCATCACAGTTCTCTCGCCTCACATGCCAGCAGCGTTCGGGCCGGAGTTCGAGACCGACTCAGAGCAGGGTGGTTAGGATTGGAGGGTGAGTTTTGGAGGCGGAGCAATGAAGAGCTTGATTTCAAATATCAACAATGTCTAGCATTTTTGAAAAACTACTTACACCACCTTTAATTTCTGTACATTTTTAACTTCAAGCAAATACCCTCATTGAAGAACAGTTCTTTTCTTAACCCTTTAAGACCGGATGGAGCGCCGGCACTCCCATTTGCGTGTCTCTCTTTAAGAGCCAATAAAAATCGAATCCATATAGGTGTAGCACAAAAATTCTTTTTGCATACAAAACCAGAGACTTTAAACTTTAATATCAAGCCTCCAACATGCTTCTGTTGCGTTGTTTTCACACTCTAATGAGTCTTTCATGAAAAATGCACAGATTATAGAAAATGGCACATCAACATTTAAAGCAGATTCTCACGATTTAAATGAAACCAAAATCAACATAATATATTGCGATGATCACAAGAATGATTTAACACGCTTGGCTAAAAACATGTCTCTCATCTTTCTGGTATGCAGTGTGTATCCAGTGTTCCCGGACCCATCCATGTTCGTTTTCCAACGTGGAATAACACAAAATAGATATCATTTTAAAGCTTAGAATCTCAGCTTTTTAATGCATGTAACCATTTTGAAAGGTTTGCTGAGAAGTGCCTCTAAACCGGACTTTTACACCACCTGGCGGCAGAAAACTGAATAACAATTTATATAAATCATTTCACTTTCCATTTCTAAAACAATGAAAACGTGTTAACCCAGAATGTTAAATCAGTGTCCAGAAGTTTGACAGATTCTGGTCTCATGTTTCTCCTTCCATGAAAGTCTATGGAAGCCTTCAAATTAAAAAAAATATGTAATTTAGTGTTCATCAGGAGCAGCAGAGTCGTCTTCCAGGAGCGGCTTGTGAAGTTCTGGATCCTCCACCACCTGCAAAGCACAAGCAAACATGAACACACAGATCATCTCACAATCTGTCATGATCAGAGTGGATTTGACTGATTGTTTGACGTGATTGTGGTGATGATACAGTACCTTTGTATCTTCATCCTTCTTCCACAAAGCTTTCCCAGTCAAAACACAGAAACTGATCGTCACACAGAGCTGAAGGACCGACAACATGATCTAGAAGTGTGTAAAGATCAATGTATTATCTTATAAAAATACAATAATAAAAAAAAAAAATATTTAACAAGTTATACACACACACACATTTTTTGTAAAAAATATTAAGAAAAAAACTTACATTTTTTATATTTGCATTAAATAAAAAATTACAGTAAATACATCTGTCATGTTTTTTTTTACGAATTCTGCCAGTTTATGAAGATATCCAGGTAACATTTTTTTGTTGATACAGCATTTTTTACACCATCTGAAAATAAATTAATAAAATAAAATACCTGATTGAGACCCCTGTACAAACAGGTCTCAGTGCTAGTCTTCCCTTCTTGGAGACACTTTGCAAAGTCATTATCAGAGGAATAATGATGCCATCCTAATGCCAGTTCTGCTGAAAACAGCACAAAAGCCAAGACAGCCAGTACAGCACTGACTATGTTCAGAATCACAAGAATTACAAGCTGTAAAACACAAACAACCAAAATTAATGATGCTCTGGAAGAGAAAAATAAAAAATCAGAAACTGCCAAAAACTCTTTATTCACACTTACCATCCTAGGACTGGGAAACATGACTGCAAGAACACACATGATTCCAACAACAAGGAACTAAAAGGCAAAGCAAAAAAACTCACTCATTGTATTACATGAACTCATTTAGAAACATAAAATTGATCAGAATGAGAAACAAGTCTCACCACACCACCGATCCAAAAAGAAGGTACAAAGCCAAAACAACCCGCTGTGATATTCATAACACCGACTATAATCTGTGGAATCTATAGAATAAGAGAACAATATCTGTACCAGTTTTACACGTGACAAAACACATAGTATGAACCGTTTTGTAAATC
The DNA here is from genome assembly GCF_018812025.1 of Megalobrama amblycephala. Taxonomy (NCBI): domain Eukaryota; kingdom Metazoa; phylum Chordata; class Actinopteri; order Cypriniformes; family Xenocyprididae; genus Megalobrama; species Megalobrama amblycephala. The sequence continues at coordinate 36,501,437 of NC_063056.1, forward strand.
TGATAATATCAAAATATCTAAGTATCTAACTCACTCCAAGTGTTGTGTGGGCATCTTTCAGAATATCTTTCATATCCTAAAAAATACAGAATGCATTGGACTGTAACATAAAGCGCTCAGAATCTGACACAGTATGGGCCATTTGATCTTTGGGTTTAAGGTGACAGTAATAACAATCAGCCGCTCACCTGAGACACTGTAAGAGTCATGTTACAGCTGTGACCTAACGGAGATGAATCACTTCTAGATTCTGCAGTTTTGTCCTCCACCAACTGTAAAACCATAAACAAACATGAACACATAAAGCAGCTCTTTGAAACTGTCATGATCACTGTTTGAGCATGAAAGGTCTGTAAAGTTACGAAGCACAAAGTCACTCCAAAGGGAGTTATTCTCTATACACAGTTTATGAACTCCCTGAAATGTCTTGATTGTTGCCTTGAGTTTTCTTCTGGGAATGTACACGTCACAATATTTCTCATTTTAATAATTGCCACCCAAGGCATACACAAAATACGGGGCGAGGCCTGTGTGAGTTGCATTAGTATAGTGTTGTCGTCAATAAAGTACCTTACTCGCCTGTTAATAAAAATGCCATCTTTGCATCACATTTCAAATCCATCAGTTCTCGCCATCTCTGAATAGATTCTAGGAACTTTCAAAGATGGAAGCTTTTTGTGGCAATTAATGGGAATTAATAGGAACAAAATGGAAATTTAGCCAGAGAATTTAAATGTAGTTCTTAAATCATGCAGCATAATGGTTAAAACTGCTTTAAAAGAAAAAATACAGGGGAAAAAATTACACTAATATTTAGTGTACATTTGTATAATGCCTTATAGAAAAGTAATGGCCGGCCAATACCAAAGTCCCTTTAAGACAAGTCATTTCACTCGGCCATCTTTGAAACGCCTCTCGGGCATCCTGGGCATCCATGCAGCTCCTATCTATTTGAATGGGGAAACATCAAATTCTCCAAAGCTGTTTGCCAAGCTTTCGATTACATTTCATATTTGAAATCACCAATGAATTCTGACAACAACTGTCATTTTTTTCCCCAAATGCTCGAATCATGACAAAAACTGTATTTTTATGCTGGATCAAGCCAGTGGCGTAGCCAGAATTTTACTTTTGGGGGGGCCCCATCTAAAAATGAGGGGGCCGATATATTTATATATATGACACTAATAATGACTACAATGACACTAATAATTCTTAATTTATAAAAGAAATGCAAAATCAATCGGTAGTTATTAATAGAATAACGAGACACAAACCTTTACATTCAATTGCGTTTGGTCCCATTTATTTTTGATCACAGTGCATACTACATATACAAACTTTTACTCTCAAAGTGCGCACATTTGTAGAAATACACGTTTACCTCAGATTTCATTAGATAAAATGTATAGAACATGTACACAGGGTTTCATAATTACCGAGGTCATAAAATGTAGTTTTCTAGGGGGGTACAGGGGCATGCTCCCCCGAGAAAATTTAGATTTCCCTGGTGTACATATGTGCATTTTTAAGACGTTAAGACCAACAAATTGGATAACAATAGCTTTAAAACCATGTCAACAAATACATGCATGCATGCACAGTTTTGAGGCAGCTTTAATCGCATGTTTGGCAATTTCATTTTCAAACGACGGTCATTGCTCGTAGTATCTATTGCGCTTTATTTAAGCTATAATAAAGTAATTATGCAGCGCGCGCCGGCGCATTTGCGCATGCAATTCTTGAGTGCGCGCCACGAGCACAATATAATAACTGATTGGACAGTCGTGTTATTTTTTCTGAGTTTTACCGACATAGCCTGACATCATCTCATCTGACCGCAGTTCACTGGTGTTCAACTGAAGCTCCCTCGTTGTCACCTGCACCTTTTCCGCGCTCGTTTGACTTGCGCCTCGCGCTGAGGAGAAGTCGGAATGCGCCTCTGAAAAGTGTCCCGTTTGTTGTGGTCGTAAAGAGACAGTTCTATATAAACGCAGCGTTTTACTTGGCAATGTTTTAAAAAACGATTTTTATTTTTGGTATTTTATATGCTCTGTTGGTGGTTTGTGGAGTAGCATCACCCGGGAGGGATATTTTTTTTTTATCCCCACCAGGGATAAAAACCATTTTGATTACACTCATGCTGATATTGTACTATTTGATGATCAGTAGTGGTTCGTTAAATATAATAATTCAATAAGCATTTAGGCTACAATAAGCACTTAACTTTTAATATAACTTTAAAAATATATATTAAATAGATAGCCTAATAAAAATATCTAGATAGCTGGCTGACTAAAGTAGGCTAAATTTGAAAATGATATCATTTGTACATGGAGTTATTATATAAAAAGATACTTAATTTCTTTACAATTTATAGGTGTTGTTTTAACAGTCAGTTATGTAAGTTTGATGGTTAATAGCTTCTAGCAACATTAAATTCAGGAGAGAAGACAATTCTAAAGAAAAAGCATGTTTGATTTACATAACAAAGTTTGAGCGCGCACAGCCACGCACGCAATATCTGGGCGAGAGCAAATAACGCCACGGAAACTGCCTCAAATTAACTATAATGACGAGAAGAAAGCTGTGTGCGCTGCAGTCAGAGGTTCTTGATTCTCTAACGACTTTTTATTGGTTAAAACGAATGGAGAGTTAGGAGCCCGAGCACCCACCGGATTTCATTGCATTAAGATGCGCGTCCTGGAAACGGGAAGCCTCGGGTGCCGCTTCACATTGCCACTCACCGCATAATAACGGACTCTCACGCGCAAAGATAATAACAGCAGAGACTACGCGCAACACGTGAAATAATCAAACCAATAAGTCTAAAAACAGCTATTGCATTTACCGCGCACCATATGCATCAGTGTAACAAATCAACATAAAAAATAAAAAAAATCGCTCAGAAATCTGGGGGGGCCTGCATGATAATGAGGGGGCCTAGGCCCCCTCAGGCCCCCCGTGGCTACGCCACTGGATCAAGCTAATGCGCATGCGCAGACCTAAATGCGCGTCTCTTGTGCCTCATTTCGGAGGCGCGCGTCTGACTGTTTCTATAGAAACCGGTGCTTCTAACGGCCGCTGCAGTGATGCGATGACTTTACCAGTCGGCGATTGGCTCTTATTTTGAAGGCAGGACTTATTCCGCCATATTGCGCGTTACACTTTCTCCCATTCAAAACAATACGAGTGACACATCTTGTGTTATTCTATAGTCTTTGCTATAGTTTTTGCCAATACTGAGCCTGCATTCAAACATAAACACTAAAGTTCTGCAACGAAAATAGCATAGCAATAGGACAGAGGACAGAACAATTTGTTGAATAAAGTCATTTTTTGGGGGGGTTTTGCACAAAAAAGTATTTTCGGTGCTTCATAAAATTACGATTGAACCACTGTAATCATGTTGACGGTTTTAACAACGTCTTTAGTACCTATCTAGACCTTAAAAGGTGCAATGAAGATGCTGCCTATGTGTGGATCAGATTCCCTCGGATTTAATCAAAAATATCTTAATTTGTGTTCTGAAGACAAAGGTCTTACGGGTTTGGGAGGACATGAGGGTGAGTAATTGATGACAGAAATTTCATTTTTGGGTGAAAAGTGTCCAACTTAGAATATTCCCAAAATTCCCCAGCTTAACTTCCCATGGAAAGTTTCCGAAAATTTTCCGCCCCTTTGCAACCCTATCTAAAAGTGATTCCAACAATATTGTTCCTCTGTGTTGCTATTGTTACAGCTGTGGTTTTAGACTTCCCCATTCTCATAGAATTAGAATGATTATTAAAATCGTATAGTTATCATCATAGTTATTGTCCATTGTGTGAACAGGCTTTAATTGTGGTGATGATACAGTACCTTTGCACTTCCGCCCTTCTTGCACAAAGATTCTACAGTCAAAACACAGAAACTGACAGCCACACACAGCTGAAGAACCGGAAACACCATCACTATATGTAGTCTTCCGAAGGTCAGCTGGAGGAAAAGACCAGTGTGTATTAACCATTAAAATAAAACCAATTTCTTCAATTCATTAAAAGAAAACCAAATAAAAATATAGTATGAACACCAGCTCTAATCCAGTCTGACAAAAATGTTCATTTAAATGTTCATTTCAATAAAACCTTAGTCATTATCTAGCAGTGTTGGGAAAAGTTACTTTTAAAAGTAAGGCATTACAATATTGTGTTACTCCCTAAAAAGAGACAAATGGCTTTATTTAGTTAATATTTATGAAAAGTAATGTGTTACGTTACTTTTTACCTGGGCTTGCTTGTTTGCTTTTTAATAACAAAAAAAAGTTATATTTTTGGAACACGTAAAAGCCCTTTCACACCAAGCCTCATGCTGAAGGAAAATTACGTTCCAAAAGAATAGGATGCAGGAGAAGAAATGAAACACAGATGTGTGATGTTTGTGCTTTGTGCTTAATGATGGTTAAAGGTGCTAAAGAGGATCTTTTCGTCGACTGAGAAACCAAAGACTGTTACTGAGTTTTTGAAATGAGTGCATGCGTAAGAACAACCCCCCTCCTTCGAAGGAACGCCTCCCAAAACTCGTAAACACTCGTATTGGAACAAGAGTGTTTACCACCGGCATTCGCTGTGTCGTGTTAGTGGATTCATTATGTCGGACTCACCGCAGGTAACTCATAATCTGCAGTTGTTACTCCTGTCTCCTGACAAAAATATTGCATGCGGTGCCTGTGGAGTGTGGAAAGTTACTGGAGCGCGCAGCCGCGCTCGTCTCTCACAAGGAACGTCATGGCAGTGATTGACAAGCCAGAGGGCCAATCTGTTGGCTGATGTTTTTAAGGCCCTACCTCGTGCACAGATGACGTATATTAATATTATTCCTTTCAGTGCACCTAATAAATAGTCTTTTATCAGTTAGTAAAGACAGTTTCAAGTAATATTGCAAAAATGTATAAAACAAAACATCCTCTTTAGCACCTTTAAATTGGATCAATGAGTGTCTGGAGCAAAGACATTTTTTATAAAGGGAGATTAAACACATAAAGTAAGCTATATTTGTGTAATTTAACGTATGTAATTATTGCAGATTTGCATAGTATTCTGAGTTGCATTTTACTGTTTTTATTCATTTTGAAGAATACTGAATCTTTTTTTTTGCACACAAACGCATTCTCGTCACTCCATAAAATTAAGCTTGAACCACTGTAGTCAATCTCAACAATGTCTTTACTACTTTCCTGGGCCTTGAAAGTGGAAATAACGTTGCAGCATGGGGGATCAGAAAGCTTATTTTGTGTTCTGAAGATGAGCGAAGGTCTTACGGGTTTGAAACAACATGAGGGTGAGTAATAAATGACTGAATTTTCATTTTTGGGTGAACTAATCTATGTGGCTTTGTTAGGAAATGATCAATGATATTCGCTTCACTTGTGACTGGTCAGAATGTTTTGGCTCATCAGTGCCTTGTGCTAGACTGCTTTAAAGGGTTAGTTCACCCAAAAATGAAATTTCTGTCATTAATTACTCACCCTCATGTCGTTCCACACCCGTAAGACCTTCGTTCATCTTTAGAACACAAATTACAATATTTTTGATAAAATCCGATGGCTCAGTGAGGCCTGCATTGACAGCAAAAACACTCCCTTTTTCAATGCCCAGAAAGCTACTAAAAACATATTTAAAACAGTTCATGTGACTACAGTGGTTCAACCCTAATATTATAAAGCGACGAGAATACTTTTTGTGTACCAAAAAATCTAAATAACTTTATTCAACAATATCTAGTGATGGCCGATTTTAAAACACTGCTTCGAAGCACAAAAGTCATGTGATTTCAGTAAACGAGGCTTCGTTACTTTATAAGTGTTTCGAAATTGCACGAAGGTCTTATGGGTGTGGAACAACATGAGGATGAGTAATAAATGACAGAATTTTAATTTTTGGGTGAACTAACCCTTTAAATTGCTTTTACACACACATTCATTTTACTGCATGAACTGATTTAACAAAAATCTTACCATACTGTTGGCCCATGTAGAAGTAATATAAAAGAAGACGAAGCCAAAACAGCCCAACATAATATTCATGACTGCAACTCTTATCAGTACAATCTATAAAAGAAAAGAAAAAGATAGACCTACAGCTTTTACTTGATATGCAGTATTGGAACATTAAATCTCCAAATTATTTATTTTTATGATATCAAGAATTCAGTCAGTCCCTCACTCACCCCAAAAGCTCTCTCGGTGTCTGTTTCTTTACTATCCTCAGATACAGAACACACTGGACTGTCACTGCAGAACAGAGAACCCAGAATCTGACAAAATACGGGCCATTTGCTCTTTGGGTTTGAGGTGACGGTGATGATCGTTGTTCCCTCATTCTGAGACACTGTCAGAGACATGCTGCTGCAGACACTGTGATGGACTTCAACTTTCCCACAAGGAAAGACAAGAGAAACAAGTAGGCTTATGCACCAGAAAATCACAATGATAGTTATGTGATATCATAACATTTTATTTCCCATTCTCAAACAAGCTCTAGAATATTAATAATTATTCAAACAGCATTGTTGACTGTCGTTTTCTCATCGACTGCATCAACGTTTTTTATTTACAAGTGAACATCCACCTGCGCATGTTTGCTATTTAAGCAAGTTGTTCAGATTCAAGACACTGTTAATTTTTTTTTTTTTTTTTTTACATTTTCACATTGTAGCCTACTGTTTTTAGTAGCACGTGGATTTTACAGATCTTAAGAAACAGAATAAACATGAAGAGCCTAATTGTTTGTAACTCACAGTCCAGACTTATAGTCGACTCTTTCTCTCCTGATTTGATGAAGGTGGATCTGTTTTCAGTGTCAGTTTAGCTTCAAATTTCCTTGTTCGACTTGAAATGTAAGTAACGCTACTGAATATGTGAGACGCAAGAAACACTGCTGACTGGCAACAGCTGCACACAGTTATGAAATATTCCTCAGAATGTCCGAGGATTGTTTGTGCTTTCTGAAAATCACATGAGCGATGCCTCACTTCCCGTTCAACCCCTTCAGGGTTGCCAGGTCCCAGACAAAATTCCAGCCCAAAGCTTACTCGCCCAAAAGGAATGAAAACTAGCCCAATTTCCCCCTGCCCCATCCAATCATAGCTGACAACTGTGTTATTCTCATAATGCGCCTGGCAATATGACCAGAAATTTTATGACAATATTATTTTTCCATATCATATGATATAGATACTTATCACGAATCACGATATTTGCCATTAATGGGGAAGGATAAGCTCTCCACATGTTTGTTAGACCTTGAGAATGAATGTAAACACACAATTAAACTGCATTAACCCACCTTTCAATTTAGGGCCCCATTAAATCTATTTTATTTTCCCTGTGTTTTATGATTTAATACATAGAAAAAATTGCCATCAACAAAAGTGTAATGAAATTAATTAACAAAACTGTAACAATTAATTATCAATTAATTAAAATATTAAATATAGAATATAGAAAATATTACACTTAATTTACAACAAAACTTTGCATTTTTTTTTTTTGTCAAATAAATTGCTGCACGACAGATCTGTTTGATATTATAACATGGATGAAAAATATCTTGGTTGTATGATATTCCTTACCCATAATGTATGTAATATTATTATTAGGCGTACTTTGAGCAGTACATTTTACTATATTATGGTAATAATATATTTCTGTAAAAATCTCTTACAAGTTAAAGCAAACTTTTGACGGTTTTTCATGTTTTTTTGTTGTTGTTTTTTTGTTTTGTTTTTTTCAAATGAAACGGTGAAAAAAAATCTCTGAAGTGCCTCAGAGCAGCTCTTGACATAAAGTTAAAAAAGCCGTGGCCACCCTTGGCCTAAGCTTGGCCATCCCGCTCACAACTGCTGTTTCTGTCTAGTTATTTGGTTGACAAGAATTGCGTTTATTTAAACGCAGAACCGTCTCTTTAAGACCACAAAAACGGGAGACTTTTCAGACGCGCACTCCAACTTCGCCTCAAACGCGCGCGGAAATGATACAGGTGCCGAATGAGCTTCAGCAGAACAACAGTGAAAGGCAAACATTATATATAGCTTACGGAAATGTTTCTCAACTGGTGGGTTGCAAGATCGCGCACCTTTCAATCACGCGCAAATACTCAGTATAGCTAAATAAAGCGCAAAACCCAGCAAGCAATTTTATGCCTATTAGACGTCTAATAGCCGTCAAAACATAGCCCGGCCGTCTAGGCTAAAACCAGGCAAAATTTGGGCTGTCAGTGAAAATCTAATAGACGTCTAACCATAACCCAAAAATAGACTAGTCATCAATTAGACGACTATTAGACGACTACATATATATGTCTAATAGACGGTGAATATGGATCTAGGCTAAAATAAGGCTGAATTTGGGCTGTCAGTGAAAATCTAATAGACGTCTAACCATAACCCAAGAGTAGACTAGTCATCAATTAGACGACTATTAGACAACTACATATTTATGTTTAAAAGACGGTTAATACGGGTCTAGGTTAAAATAAGGCAAAATTGGGGCTGTCAGTGAAAATCTAATAGACGTCTATCTATAACCTAAAAATAGACTAGTCATCAATTAGACGACTATTAGACGACTACATATATATGTCTAATAGACGGTGAATATGGATCTAGGCTAAAATAAGGCTGAATTTGGGCTGTCAGTGAAAATCTAATAGACGTCTAACCATAACCCAAGAGTAGACTAGTCATCAATTAGACGACTATTAGACAACTACATATTTATGTTTAAAAGACGGTTAATACGGGTCTAGGTTAAAATAAGGCAAAATTGGGGCTGTCAGTGAAAATCTAATAGACGTCTATCTATAACCTAAAAATAGACTAGTCATCAATTACACTACTAATGAATGATTACATCTATACATGCAATAGACAACTAAATAATGGCTAAAGGATTCTTTTCACTTAAATATAACAGGTTCTCATAAATGACAATCCGTCCAAACAAATTAAATATAAAAGGTTTTATTTAGAAAAAGAACTCAAGATAATGCACAATGATAAAAAAAATTAAATTTTACAAATACAATACAAATAAACATTAAAAGAAAATTACAACGTGTAACAATAAAAATATATTGACAAAAAAAAAATAACATTGACAAAAAAAAAGTTAAATAAAAAATGTTAACAATATTTTTTTGGTTTATAAAACAACCTGATTAATTTTCAGTTCCATAAATTCCATGTTTTATGAAAAGCACTCTGAATTACCTTGAACATTGTTGTTGAAATGTGCTATACAAAATAAACTTGCCTTGCCAAATCAAAAACTCATATTTTTATTTCATAATGATCAAAAGATGAAAAGATATACAAGGCTTCCATAACAAATAATAGTAGGGCGCACAGGTTTCATGTTTACCCCCTTGTATTTAAATAATTACAGAGTTTTAGGGCACAAGGAAACACTACAGTACATGTGCATGTATGTTAATCTAACCACGTTTTACTCTGAGTCTGCACTGTTACCCGCTAAAATGTCACGGTTCCTACACATAATGTACATAAATAATAAACACATGTCAAAATGAAAAACACAGATACTTACAAGACCAAAAGCAGGAAAGAATTTGCTTTAACATTTGCTGTTGCTTGCTCTCCGTCTCCAACAGTTGTAAAATGCGGAAATGTTTATCGCGAGATCTGGCAACAGTGATCGAGAGTCAACGTTCAAGTCTCGCGTTGCCAGTGGTCATGTCTCAGTAGAGCCACAGTTGCCATCTAGCGGTTGAGAATTGTAAATTTTTATTTAACTTAAAATTAAATACAGTCATATATGTGTGTGGTATATAATTATAATTAATATATGGCTTGGCTATACCCTGATATATATATATATATATATATATATATATATATATATATATATATATATATATATATATGATATCGTAGAATGTAGGATTGTGTGACAGCAAAAATATGCTGTTTCAAATATATACTTGCATATAAATGTATATTATACTTGCATATAAATGTATAAATGCAAGTATATCAAGAATCCCACAAGCTTTGTGGTCGAAAATGACTTAACACTATTTTGGTTACACTCATTGCTGGTCTGAATCAGGGCTATAGCCAAGCCGTAAAAACTAGACTATAAATTGCCTCGATTTCGCTGGGTGGACTAAAAGCAGACTACACATAGGCTATGTGACATAGCCTATCCAATTCAGAGCTAAATCGTGACTACATATAGACCATGTCATGAAATGCCACTTAAATCTTGTAGAAATCATTGACATTGCGAACATGATGAGATATCAACCATCTCAAGCACTTCCTGTCCAAAAACTACAATAAATCAGGATTGACTATAGGTGGGCTACAAATAGCCGGTCTGACTATGAGCTAAATCGTGGCTACGCACAGCCTACACAATATAACATGTCATAGATGTGAAACCAAACACCTTGTAATCACTGTTGACTTCACTTACATGATGCAATAACATACAACTCGCAAGTTATTTTGGCAAAAACGTCATGTAACCAAATGAAAGATTGTTTTGGCTAAAAGTGGGTTACACATAGCCGGACTATATCGGGTCTATAGTTAACCGAGACGGTGAAATGACGGCTATTGCTTGCTGGGAAGTAACTATGAGCATGCAACGTCGTATTTCTGTGGTCCATTATGTCATGAAATAACCAAAAAACAATAAAGCTGCGTTAAAACTGTGCATGCATGTATGCAGGACAATTTGAGATAGCAGCAGGGACGGACGGGGACTAAAAAACGGCCCTGGACTTTGACTAGGCCCGGCCCAAAGCAATCGGCGTGCGGAAACTCGACAACAACAACAATAACGCCTGGCATGAGTGTCATATAGTATCTCATGATACTATACCATCCAAATTATAGCAATAGCACTGATGTTGACTAGATGTTGTGTTAAAAGCATATTAGATTAAATTGAATAGCCTACTCATATAGCAGGGGTCTTCTGTGATTGACACCTCGTAGGAGGGCCATATTATCCTTCAAGCGCAAGAAAGCGCAACATTTCAGAAAATATACTTTCCTTTGCATTATTTCTCATTTACTTCAAATTTCATTAGGCCTACTAAAATATTTTTATACCTATACTATAAATATCTTATTTACCATACTAAATGTAAACAGCAGTGTCTCTCTCATTGTTACAGAGTGTAATATAGCCTAATTATATAATACTATTACTAATATAATACTACTAATATAATACTATTAATTGAAATAGTCTGGTGCGACTTCTCACATCCAACAAGATATATGGAATAAAAAATCAGTAATTTAGGAACAAAATCAGCAACACTTGTGGCGTGGAGGGGTCAGAAAAAAAAAAAAAACTGGAGCTATATATCAACTTTATTTTGCCAAAAAACTAATTGAGTTTCAGTTTGTTGCATATTTTTGTAGGTTTCAAAGTAACTTGAATGTAAAGTAATTAGTAATCTGATTACTTTTTACATGCAGTAATCAGTAATGTAATCAAATTACAAATTTAATTTAGTAATTTGTAATTTGTAGTGGATTACTTTTTTTGAGTAACTTATCCAACACTGGTGCTCACACAGCTGGGCCACATTTGTCCAAGATGCCGTTTGAGCATCGGTAACGTTTAATGGCTGCATCGGACGCGTTTCGGTGGTTTAAATCGGCGCTCGTGACTTAAAGTTGAGTGCTTTTACTGTAATTTAGGCAAGCGCGCTCATAATAGAAGCGATTGAGAGCTCGGCTCATGGTTGCATATAGCAACGATAGACGCCACTGGAGCGAAAGCGCATTGGAAAGGAGAATGCGGCGCGGCCGCTTATGTGACGCGATATGTGAATGCCCCTTAGAACGGCGACTTTTTCTTTGCATATCAGACAGGTAGCAACTAGAATAATAATAATAATAATAATAATAATAATAATAATTTAGCGGGCCGGATTATGTTTTATTTTTGAAATCAGTCCGCCCCTGGATAGCAGAATATTTTAGTCGCATAGCCTATATATCTATGTGAGATCACAATATAAGGCACAAGCTGATATGTAATTTTTTAATGCATAAATAAATGTGAGAACTGTGCATTTGTACTAGAAGATGCTAATTTTGCGTTAATTTATAAAGTACAAACAAAAATGTATCATATTTAAATGATAATTAATTTTCCATTCTGGCACTTATGTGCTGTTGACTTCCACTTCAGCATCAGCAAATGAATTCAAAAGAGAACACATTTTTTCTTCTTTGTGCTGAGTTTAATTTAGGTAGCCTATGATAGAACTGTTGCAATTATTTATTTTGACAATATAGAAAGTTAAACATTTAGTGTTTACTTTTTTTTTTTTTTTTTTTTGTTAGTTTTTGAAACAGACAAACTCAGAATTGTTTAAGTTCATTGATTATACATAAAATTAAGTGAAGGCTGAATAATCTTTGAAGTACAGTATGTAGTTATCTGCATGTCTCATCCATGGAGATGCAACAATAGAGAACAAGCTATTGGGGGTTTTGAGAACCAGAACTGACTTAACAATTTAGCTATAGTGTGGGCCCCTTTATTAATATGCCTGCAAGTGAGGAATGATTAAAAAAAAAGAGAGAGAAAAAAAAGGTCAAATTCACTCAGCATTCCATGATCTAATTCACGATCTCAATTACAATTAAGTACAAATTAACTGTATTCAGTTGTGTTGTAAGCACAGTCCAGTACATTATAGTCAGACTCATTTTTATGTTAAATAATGAATGTTTCTGTGCCACCCCAGACTGGTTGCTGGCCCCTGCCTGGCCACCCCTATGAAAAAATCCTGCTCCGCCACTGAACCCGCGGCTCTGTCATTTTTCCCGCAACTGCATTTTCAAAATAGCCCAATTGCGCGGGAAAACCGCGACCCTGGCAACTATGAACCCCTTGTTCTTTTCTCTGTGGTTGTTGGAATTTCCATTACATTGGCACAGTCTGTCTGTTCGAATTGGTGGGAGTGTTCTTTGTATTTTTAAAGTTTTATAAGCGATATGTTAATTTATCTACTTTTGGGGTCATTTTTGTATTTTTGATTGGGGGTTTAAATTGTTTAAGTGAACAAAGAAAAAGAAATATTACATGGGAGGAAAAATTGTATTTCAATGCTTTCTGGCGGTTGTAAAATGTTAAGCGACAGCAGATGGCGCTATTGTCGATGCTCCGTGGCTTTGGTTGAATGCTTTCCGGTAAAATCAAGGGAAAGTTCTCAGAGCGTCACGAAGCTTACTTTTCCCCACCCAAACCCTGTCCTGTGTTTATTTCGTTATTTCCACGGTTTAAACCCACACAACTACTTTTTTTTTTTTCTCACGCATGATTTTCTATTTTAAAATTAGTCACATCTACGCAATGTTTTTCTTTTCCATAGAAATAAATGGGTATTGTAACTTTAGTTGGATAATCAACTAATATAAGGAAATCACGTTTATGTTTAGGTCAAGATAGGATATTTAGAAGAATATTTTTTAGTGTCCAAAACAACATGCTAGAGATGGGTTGACTTTCTGTAAGTGGGCAAAATATTAAAATAAAATAAACACCAAGACATCTTTTAAAATATCTTCTTGTGTTCAACAGAAGAAAGAAATTCATACCAGTTTAGATGAATGACATGAGGGTGGGTAAATAATGACAGACCTGCTCCATCAATGGCCACCCCCTAGAATAACACTAGAAATTCATGTTACACATTGAAGGTAGATGGGACCCAAGATGTCAAAGGCTGTGAAAACATTTCCATTATAATTCGCTACCTGAATGAAAATAACAAAGTTCATGAGCGTCTGTTGTCTGTGGCAACACACTTGGATGCATTGTCGTTAACTAATCTTGTCTTAAATTGATAGTTCACCCAAAAATGAAAATTCTGTAATTAATACTCACCCTCATTTCGTTACAAACTCGTAAGACATTTGTTCATCTTCAGAACATAAATTATGATATTTTTGATAAAATCCGGAAGGTTTCTCATCCCCCATTTCAAGGCCCAGAAAGGCAGTAAAGACATCATTAAAATTATTTATGTGACTGCAGTGGTTCAAACTTAAATACAGATAGCTGGTATATGAAGCAGATTTCAAGTTCATTGCTTTGATGGTACATAAGATGCTCCTTCTAGACCTCACAAAACAAGATACTTCAGGCAGAAGAATCCGATCTGTACACTGGCCTAAAACTTGTGCATAGATTAAAAAAAAAATTATTTTGAAAAATTTTCTTGTGCATAAAATAATTTTTCCCCTGGTGCCACAGCAAAATTAACTGCCCGCTGCTCCGGGTGTGTGTTCACAGTGTGTGGCCGGGTTCACACCGCAAGCGGCACCAGAGTGGAAGCAGCGCGTTAGCAGCTCGTGAGCGTGAACTGCAGCTGCAGAGACGCGCGAGTATTCACACTGGAAGCGTTTGTACAGCGTCACAGCAGCGGCTCGAAGCTATATAAAGTGAGCATTTTTTTTACAAAGACAGCTATAAATTTGTTTTTATAATTGGTCATTGTTAAACTTGATATCTTGAAAGTTTGTTAACATGCAAGGTGTACAACACTCACATATAAACGTAAAATAGCCTAAATAAAAATAAATAAATAAAAGCCTTGTGTTTTACATCATCTGACGCATGAACATGTTTACAAGACAGCAAACTCGGCGAAAAAGACAGCAAACTCGGGTTTGATTTGGGTATGCAAGAGCCTATATTGCTGTCTGTGTAATAACTAAAATAATGTTTATATATCATATTTTCTGGCTAGTTTAGTTTAGTTTTCTATAATATACCATACTTTAGCCCAAACTGAATAATTAAAAACAAGTTTAAATAAGTAAATCTTCTATAAATATTTTTTAATATTGATTTTCTTTCATGACATACTTCAATTCTTGTTAAAACACAATAGATATGGTTATTCTGTGCATTTTGAGCACTTTTTGTGTGAAATCATATTTATTTTGTACATTAAAGGTGTACTTTCACTTTAATTGAGCGTTAGCAGCGCAGCAAAAATAGACCCAGCGCCGAAACGGTTTTTAGTCAGTTTTTTTCTCATGGGGACCAGAAAAAGTCCAAAAGTTTTGGTATTAGCCTACTATCCTTCTGGGGATATTTGGCCATTTTTATGTCTCCATGTATTACAATCTATAAAATAAAAGAACAATATTTACTTGTCAGACCTCCAGTTTTATTGTCAGGAATCTCAAATGTGATATCCAAAATTAAAAATGCTGAAAATACTTATGGATCTTGAATCGTTTTTAAAGCTGACAGTAAAATATCTCAGAAAATTGAACTTAGGTGTCTGACTCAAAGAGCTGTGCGAACGCCCACCAACTTACCTTTCATTTCATGAGATATAAAAAAAAAAACACTAACACAGAAAACCCAGAATCTGACACAGTACGGGGCATTTGCTCTTTGGGTTTGAGGTGACGGTGATGTCAGGAAATGAAACAAAGACAGAGGATCCAAGTGCGAGTATAACAGTATTTATTGACTATGGCGGGCCGGAAGGTCCAAAAATATGGCTACCGACTTGTCGCGGGAATTCACTATACAATTGCCAGTAGCCACTGAGTTTACCACTGATAGGCCGGCGGTGCATCTGCATACACACTCTCCTCACGCAGCGAACGACTCACTTTCCTCACACAGCTGACCACTGACTCTCCTCAGCTGGCGACTCACTCTCCTCACGCAGCGAACGACTCACTTTCCTCACACAGCTGACCACTGACTCTCCTCAGCCGGCGACTCACTTTCCTCACGCAGCGGACGACTCACTTTCCTCACGCAGCGGACGAATCACTTTCCTCACGCAGCCGGCGACCCACTTTCCTCACGCAGCGGACGACTCACTTTCCTCACGCAGCCGGCGAGTCACTTTCCGCAGCCGGCGAGTCACTTTCCGCAGCCGGCGAGTCACTTTCCCCAGCCGGCGAGTCACTTTCCCCAGCCGGCGACTCACTTTCCTCAGCCGGCGAGTCACTTTCTGCAGCCGGCGACTCACTTTCCTCACGCAGCATTAACTCTCCTCACGTTTCTTTTCAAATACTGTGATGGTGCAATAACTAACTACATCTAGTAAAATTGATCATTTTTGTGTTGTAAATGTAATTTATTCTGAAGCAATATTCCCATCAGTGTTCTGTAAACTGTTACTGTTAAGATGTAAACTGTTAATCATCAGATTTGTATATGCCCCCTTAAAGGGATAGGTCAATCAAAAATAAAAATTCTGTCATCATTGACTTACCTTCTAGTTGTTCCGAACCTGTATGAGTTTCTTTCTTCTGTTGAACTAAAAATATATTTTGAATGTCAGTAAACAAACAGCTGACTGTAGAGAGTGACTTTCATAGTAGGAAAAAAAAAAAAAAAATGGAAGTCCCTGGCTACCATCAACTGTCTGGTTACTGACATTCTTCAAAATATCATCCTTTTTCTTTCTTCTGTTGAACTAAACTCATATAGGTTTGGAACAAACTAGACTGTAAGTCAATGATGACAGAATTATCATTTAGGTTTAACTGTCCCTTGGAATTGATTGTCATGGCATTTTTTTATTTATTTTTTTACCTTTATAAAAAGGTAATTTTCCCCTAACCTTGGCTATCAATCTCATGTTAATTAGAATAACTCACTCTAGGGCTTTTATTATTTTTTTCCACGGCAGAGGAAACAGAATCTGCATCAGAAGTGGCATTTAGATGCATGTATAAAATTGAATATGAATGTGCAAAACAAGCATGAAAAACAGTTTAACAACTTTACAATAAAGATCTATAAAGCTTTTGTGGATTTTACAAATTATCTTTATACAATATATACAATATTCTGAAAAAGTGACATTTCCCTTTTTGCAAAGTTCAGATGTTGATAAAATATATAACTTTAACTAAAGATAAATTTTTGATTTGCAGCTGTCATGCTTAAACACTGGTTCTGCAGATTTTTGACATTTCAAATTTGCATTGTTTTTGTAACCATCACATTAGTTTATGGTATACGCTACTTTCATGTTTTTTTTTTTTGTTTTTTTTTTTTTTAATCAGCTTACAACAGATTCCTTATTTGATAACACCATTCAAAAGAGCATTCACTACAAATAACATTTTAAACAAGGCACCAACAGCTATACTGCTTGGGCCCCTAAACAGTGACTGTTTCACTGAGTCTAATGTGATGGTTGTATCTTTAGTTAAAGTTATATATTTTATCAACATTTGAACTTTGCAAAAAGGGAAATGTCACTTTTTCAGAATATTGTATATTAAAGATAATTTGTAAAATCCACAAAAGCTTTATAGATCTTTATTGTAAAGTTGTTAAACAGTGTTTTTCATGCTTGTTTTGCACATTCATATTCAATTTTATACATGCATCTAAATGCCACTTCTGATGCAGATTCTGTTTCCTCTGCCGTGGAAAAAATAACGGTAAAAGCCCTACAGTGAGTTATTCTAATTAACATGAGACTGATAGCCAAGGTTAGGGGAAAAGTACCTTTTTATAAAGGTAAAAAAAAAAAATGCCATGACAATCAATTTCAAGGGATCGTTAAACCTGTGATAATTGATGATAATAATGATAATGATAATACTGTCATCATTGACTTACAGTCTAGTTTGTTCCAAACCTATATGAGTTTAGTTCAACAGAAGAAAGAAAAAGGATGATATTTTGAAGAATGTCAGTAACCAGACAGTTGATGGTAGCCAGTGACTTCCATATTTTTTTTTTTTTTTCTACTATGAAAGTCACTCGCTACAGTCAGCTGTTTGTTTACTGACATTCAAAATATATTTTTAGTTCAACAGAAGAAAGAAACTCATACAGGTTCGGAACAACTAGAAGGTAAGTCAATGATGACAGAATTTTTATTTTTGATTGACCTATCCCTTTAAGGGGGCATATACAAATCTGATGATTAACAGTTTACATCTTAACAGTAACAGTTTACAGAACACTGATGGGAATATTGCTTCAGAATAAATTACATTTACAACACAAAAATGATCAATTTTACTAGATGTAGTTAGTTATTGCACCATCACAGTATTTGAAAAGAAACGTGAGGAGAGTTAATGCTGCGTGAGGAAAGTGAGTCGCCGGCTGCGTGAGGAAAGTGAGTCGCCGGCTGAGGAGAGTCAGTGGTCAGCTGTGTGAGGAAAGTGAGTCGCCGGCTGCGTGAGGAAAGTGAGTCGTCCGCTGCGTGAGGAAAGTGAGTCGCCGGCTGAGGAGAGTCAGTGGTCAGCTGTGTGAGGAAAGTGAGTCGTTCGCTGCGTAAGGAGAGTGTGTATGCAGATGCACCGCCGGCCTATCAGTGGTAAACTCAGTGGCTACTGGCAATTGTATAGTGAATTCCCGCGACAAGTCGGTAGCCATATTTTTGGACCTTCCGGCCCGCCATAATTGACGGAATACGCTGTACAATAACTTCACTCCAGAAGAACAGACGAAGATGAGATGGTGGCGTGCAGAGTGGCGCATGCAGGGCTGCAACGGGTATCAGAGACCGAGGAATAATCCAGCCCAGAAAGCAGGGCACACGACAACAGTCCAGAGATCCAAAATCCAGGGAGTGCACAACAGCCTGCAACGACCTGACAAACACAACACGTAGGCACAAAAATTAAATAACACGCATTAACAAGACACAGCTGACAACAGATCACAATCAAACGGGCGACGCACACACATACACAAACAACAAACGCACGAGGGCGAGTCAATGAATCCATGAACCGTGACAGGTGATGACTGTCAAACCCTCACCCTGAGACACTGTCGGAGACGTGCAGCAGCTCTGAACTACTGTATGAAACTGAAGATTGCAACAGATGCGAGTTCAACCTTCCTACAGGTGATAATGGCCAAACCTCCTGTGTGTTTATTGCATGAAACATATGGCAAATGTTTGACATCTAACAGTTCTGTAGGGTAAACAAGGAAGGCTCAGGCACCAGAAAAACAAATAGTTATGGAAATCTTTAGTTGTTTTCATAGATCTTAAGAAATACAGTATCAGACCTGCTTTATGTGTGATTCGTTGTAAGCAAAAACTTCAGATATACCAAGATGGTAGTGAAGTTCAACTCTCTCCTGGATTGTTGAAGGTGGAGCTGACAGTGATTCTCATAAGGCTCAAGTTTTCCAACTACTGTAGTTCAGTTGGAATGTTGCTGTTCTTGAAATTTAAAGAACTCAAACTTATAGTCTGATGCTGGTAAAGACAAACAACATTCCTGATAAAAACACATTTTAAACCACAATGCACAATAATTAATCATTTTTTCCAGTTTTAGTACATTGCTGTCGCGTAAATGGTATAATTACATGACAACAATGTACTTAAAAGGGAAAAGTTTTTCCTTTGCATTTTTCGTGTGCAGACGACAATGTTGTCAAAACAATCCCCGTTCACACGGATCCGTGAAAACTATTAAAAACGCTGTATTCTGCTGCCAGGCCAGTAGTTGGCGATGTCACTTTGTAAAGAAATATTACGCACCTATAGACTGAACGTGCAATACGCATGATGTCGCTGTTCTCACAAACTCACATTTTTGTTGTTTATGCTGTGACAGTAACGATATTGTTTTCAAAAACTTGCACTTTGAAACCTGTTGTGTTTTCAGGCCCCAAAAATGCTGCTGTCAAGTAAATGAACGGCCAAAACGCATACATAATTTTTTGTTGAAAATGTTGTCATGTAAACAGTCATGCTGCTGCAGACACTGTGATGGACTTCAACTTTCCCACAAGGAAAGACAAGAGAAACAAGTAAGGCTTATGCACCAGAAAATCACAATGAGCCAAACTAAATGTTTCTTATGATAATTAGTAGGGCTGGGCGATATATCGCATGCGATTCTCACGCGCATTTCGTCAGTAAAGCCGGTTCCCTGATTACCGCTAAATCGCCATCACCTGCTTTCAAATGAAGCGCCATTTAACAGACAGAGCCGTAGTTCACTGATAAGCCACGCAAATATCGCGTTCATTATCGAAGGCGATTCATCTGCGATATGAACGTGATATTGCGTGGCTTATCAGTGAACTACGGCTCTGTCTGTTAAATGCCGCTCCATTTGAAAGCAGGTGATGGCGATTTAGCGGTAATCAGGGAACCGGCTTTACTGATGAAATGCGCGTGAGAATCGCATGCGATATATCGCCCAGCCCTAATAATTAGTGATATCATAACATTTTATTTACCATTCTCAAGCAAGTTCTAGAATATTAATCTTCTAGATAATAATATTAAAAGTTTTTTCTCATGGGGACCAGAAAAAGTCCAAAATTTTTGGTATTAGCCTACTATCCTTCTGGGGATATTTGGCAATTTTCATGTCTCCATGTATTACAATCTATAAAATAAAAGAACAATATTTACCAGTCAGACCTCCAGTTTTATTGTCAGGAATCTCAAATGTGATATCCAAAATTAAAAATGCTGAAAATACCTATGGATCTTGAATCGTTTTTAAAGCTGACAGTAAAATTTCTCAGAAAATTGAACTTAAGTGTCTGACTCACTCCAAGAGCTGTGTGAACGCCCACCAGCTTACCTTTCATATCCTGAGATACAAAAAAACACTAACACAGAAAACCCAGAATCTGACACGGTATGGGGCATTTGCTCTTTGGGTTTGAGGTGACGATGATGACTGTCAAACCCTCATCCTGAGACACTGTCAGAGACGTGCAGCAGCTCTGAACTCAGGCACCAGAAAAGCAACTAGTTATGGAAATCTTTAGTTGTTTTCATAGATCTTAAGAAATACAGTATCAGACCTGCTTTATGTGTGATTCATTCGGTGTAAGCAAAAACTTCAGATATACCAAGACGGTGTACAGAGGCATTGCAAATATGGCCTCCGAATGAATAGACTTAACTTAAAGGGATTTTGGTGCAAGTGATGTTTAACCAAAGCCACTGGAAGGCAAGCTTGCAATGTTTAGCCAAAAAAGCATAACTGCTAGTGCTAACGCCCCGCCCCTGCGGTATGCAGGGAAGGAGACCGGAGGCTCTTTTTTGAATGGAAGTCAATGGATGAGAGGCTTCACTATGCTGATTAAACAGCTTTTGTGGGGAAATAGCTAATCGTTTAATTAATGGACAGCCTGTTTGCTAATCTTCAGCATGTTTTACACTACACAATGCTTTCATTGGGAACTATATGTAGATTTCAGCTTGATAAAAATGTATTTTTTAAGAGAAGGCAGACTAGGGAATGTTGCGACTGACGTCACTGCCATTACACGATAGGCTGAGAAGTGCCACACATGATTAAAGGTGCTAAAGAGGTTCTTTTTGTCGACTGAGTTTTTGAAATGAGCGCATGGGTAAGAACAACCCCCCTCCTTCACAGCTCATTTAGAGGGAACGCCTCCCAAAAACTCGTGCACGAGTATCGGAACACGAGTGTTTACCACCAGCATTCGCTGTGTTATTAAGCCGGGCACACATTTAACGACTTGCTAAAACATTCTGACTATGCTCAACATACAGCGATTGTTTCCTGCTCCTGAAGCAGATTTATATACTTTCACATGGAATTTGAACACAGACTGTAATCGCAGACTGAACGCAACTGGCTCTGACTGGACGCGTTTGAGCGCGATCAGTCATAAGTATCAATCTACATTCATAATCGGCCTTACAATCGTTAAGTGTGTGCGCGACTTAAAGCCGTGGATTCATTATGTCGGACTAACCGCAGGTGACTCATAATCTGCAGTTGTTACTCCTGTCTCCTGACAAAAACATTGCATGCAGCGCCTGTAGTGTGGCAAGTTACTGGAGCGCGCAGCCACGCGTCTCTCACATGGATCGTCATGGCAGTGATTGACAAGCCAGAGGGCCAATCGTTTACGCGATGATCGCGTAAACGATTGGCTGATGTTTTTAAGGCCCTACCTCGTGCACAGATTATGTATATTAATATTATTACTTTGAGTGCACCTAATAAATAGTCTTTTATCAGTTAGTAAAGACAGTTTCAAGTAATATTGCAAAAATGTATAAAACAAAACATCCTCTTTAGCACCTTTAAGTTAGCCGTTACGCTTTCTCCAATGGTAAGAGATACAGACCCTCTCATCTCCCTATAATATACAATCTCTGGTTTAACTCTGTCCTGGATTGTTGAAGGCGGAGCTGACAGTGATTCTCATAAGGCTCAAGTTTACTAGTTCAGTTGGAATGTTGCTTTTCTTGAAATTTATAGAACTCAAACTTATAGTCTGATGCCAGTAAAGACAAACAACATTCCTGATAAAAACAAATGTTAGGCCACAATGCATAATTATTTTTTTTTATTATTTTTCCAATTTTAGTACATTGTTATTGTGTAAAGGGTATGATTACATGACAACAATGTAATTAAAATGTAAAAAAAATTCCTTTACGTTTTTCGTGTGCAGACAACGTTGTCAAAACGATCCCCGTTTACACGGATCCGTGAAAACTATTAAAAACACTGTATTCTGCTGCCAGGCCAGTAGTTGTCGATGTCACTTTGGAAAGAAATATTACGCACCTATAGAATGAACCTGTAATACGCATGATGTTGCTGTTCTCACAAACTCACATTTTTGTAGTTTACATGGAGACAATAACAGTATTGTTTTCAAAAACTTGCAATGTTTGTCTTCAGGCCCCCAAAATGCTGTTGTCGAGTAAATGAACAGGCAAAACGCATAAATATTTTCCATTTTTTGTTGAAAACGGTGTCGTGTAAACAGCCCCTAAAACACATTATTTAATGATCAAGTTATTTAATTATCAAGCATTGTCTACATAGTACAAATCAGAATGAGAGGATAATATATGAGCCATAAGTTTCCTGCTGACATGTTGCAAGCTTTATTTAACATCACAACTGACATAACACATGGAATACTCAAGAGTCTGATTCAGAGTCACAAATTATTATGTTTTGACATCACTATAGGGAAATAACCCGATTTATTATTAGTCATGTAAACATGGTTTACTTGCATTGTCAGGATACTGGTTTGCATGTAAACAGGGAAAACTGGTTATTTCAAATGAAGCACAAAGAGAACAATCACACTATACATGCACACTATTACACAAAGAGAAGTTTGCCAACTTTTAAATGATAAAACAATCTACGGGTTAAAAAAACATTTCTGGTCAACCGATGAATTACACAAGTGGCTACACTGCTTGGACACATTGTAAATGTTCATTTATTAGTCATTTATTTCAAAAAGCAAACCTTTTCTTTCTAAAAGTACCCAAAAATATTTGACTAAAATATGTAAATTCATGTCTATAGTGCAGATGGCAACATAAATAATTTTACTTTCCATTACAAAAACAAAGAAAAATAAGTGTTTAAGTGTTTATCTTGTCATGCAGCACTAGCAGTGTCGTCTTCCAGGAGTGGCTTGTGAAGTTCTGGGTCCTCCACCACCTGCAAAAGCACAAACAAACATGAACACACAGAGCAGCTCTCAGAATCTGTCATGATCACAGTGGATTTGACTGATTGTTTGACGTGATTGTGATGATGATACAGTACCTTTGTATCTTCATCCTTCTTGCACAAAGCTTTCCCAGTCAAAACACAGAAACTGATCGTCACACAGAGCTGAAGGACCGACAACACTATCATCATGATATCTAGTCCTCCGATGATGATCTAGAGGTGGACATCAGTGTATTATTAAAAAATAATTAAATACACCAACATTTTTTACAGCTATTTTTTTTACACTAAGAAAAGATAAATAAATCAAATTATTACCTGATTGAGATTCCAGTAGTACAAACAGGTCTCAAAGTTACTCTCTTCTAGGGCACGCTTTAAAAAATCATTACTAGATGAATAGTAAGGATAACCGTTATAACAGTTTAAACTGTTTCCCATTGTCAGGTCCATTGAAAACAGCACAACAGCTGTGATAGCCAGTGCAGCACTGACTATGTTCAGAATCACTAGAATTAGAAGCTGTAAAACACAAACAACAACAGAAACTGATGATGCTCAAGAAAAAAGAAGAAGAAGAAAAAAACAACAGAAACTGTCAAAAACTCTTCATTCAAACTTACCATCCTAGGACTGGGAAACGTGACTGCATGAACACACATGATTCCAACAACAAGGAACTGAAAGGCAAAGCACACAAATAAAAAAAAAACCTTTATACTAGTAAATAGCAGATAAAAATAATTGAAAATTAAAGAAGTAAATGTAGGGCAAGTCTCACCACACCACCAATCCAAAATGAAGAGTCAAAGCCAAAACAACCCACTGTGATATTCATAACACCAACTATTATCTGTACAATCTATGGAATAAGAGAACAATATTTGTATCAGTTTTACACGTGACAAAACACATAGTATGAATTGTTTTGTAAATCTGATAATATCAAAAATATCTAAGTATCTAACTCACTCCAAGTGCTGTGTGGGTGTCTGTCAGCTTCTCTTTCATATCCTGAAAAATACAGAATGCATTGGATATCAAATAAACCTTAAAGAATCTGACACAGTATGAGCCATTTGATCTTTAGGTTTTAAGGTGACAGTAATAACAATCAGCTGCTCACCTGAGACGCTGAAACAGTGATGTTACAGCTGTGACCAAACAGAGATGAATCACTTCTGGATTCTGAATTTGTGTCCTCCACCAACTGTAAAACCATAAACAAACATGAACACATAAAGCAGCTCTTTGAAACTGTCATGATCACAGTGGAGAAATGTTAGCTATATAACGATAACCATACAGCATCCACACCAACAGATAATAATGTTCTGTTTATTATAAGCTTTGAATTTTCAAGCTTTTTAAAGATGAACCGCTGATTCCAAACAAAAGATTCGACGCAGTGTTTTGAAATCGCCCATCACTAAATATTGTTGAATAAAGTCGTTATTACGTTTTTTTGACACATACACAGTATTCTCGTCGCCTAATGACAACAGCCCCATTGACTCCCTGTGCCAATGCATTGATGAAATTAAAAATTGGATGTGCCTAAACTTCCTTCAGTTAAACAAAGACAAAACTGAAGTCATTGCGTTATTGCCTTGCCTTGCCTTATAATATTAAGGTTCAACCACTGTACTCAAATGAACTGTTTTAAATATGTTTTTAGTAGCTTTCTGGCACTAAAAAGTGTAAATTAACTTGCTGGCAATAGAGACCTCACTGAGCCATTGGATTTTATCAAAAATATCCTAATTTGTGTTCTGAAGATGAATGAAGGTCTTACTGGTGTAGAACGACATGAGGGCGAGTAATTAATGACACAGAATTTAATTTTTGGGTGAACTAACCATTTAAGTCTACTTTTTAACTTCCCTCCATCTCGTTCACTCGGATGTATGTCATTGCTTACGTTGCACTACTTGGTGCCTTGCAGTGGGTTTAAATGGAATACCCTAAGATGTTGATCTCTTTTGGGTAAATTAAGTGTGAGCACTGAGAATTTCTGTTGTGACATCACAATCATGTTGCATTGTGGTCTATGGATCTACTTGAAGTGTACAAATGAGTAAACTAACTCCCTCGGTTAAAATCGAAGATTCAAGAGTCTGTCCAAATAAACTTCCCTAGTCCACTTGATGAAATTGAATGTACTTCAAAATGGTGGTCGGGTTCCCAAGGGGAAGCACTTTTAGGGAAATTTGTGTATGTCTGAGAGTTGAACACAACCCAAGAGACACTGTTTTTTTCCACCATGGATCTAAAGTGGTAATGGTAAGGGGCGTGACATTCCAAATCATGCTCAAAATGGTTAACCAATCAGAACACATTGCACTTTTCAGAAGGAGAAGCTTCGTAGAGACAGGAACTAAACAGAGCATTCCCAAAAGCATCGTTAGCCAACTGACATCGCAATTTCCGTCATTACTAACATGGATCAACGATTTGGTGTTGTTATTGGCGAAACCATAGTTCAAATGAACATTCGCAAATTGCATCGCAAACTTGTGTGGTTGGAAAAACAGCTCTTGAGCTGTGGTTAGAAGCATAGTTTCTTGTTTTCATGACGTGGACTTAATAAATTCTTATCTTGAGCAAAATAAGCAAGCTGACATAAGGTACAATGTATGTCTTATTTTGAATATAGACAAATGTAATTTATATATTTTAGTTTGTCAAGAGATTTAAAGCACCGTTTTTGAAGAGTGCGCATGTGCGTACGTGCTCTAGTACATAAGAACAACCCTTTGATTGAATCTGGAAATAAAGCAAAATAACTGAGAAAAATGAGAATTAGTCCTCAGATGTCTGTAATTTCTAGCAAAAAATCTAGCATTAATTCGATCTCAAACGGATTCATTTAAAGAAGTTATTACTCCACCAACGTCATGACATCATTTACAAACGTGGCTGAACTACAGGTTTGCGACAATACGGTTTTGGGAAACTGTCATGACTAGCTAGTTGATTTGTTCAACGATGCATCGCACTATGGTAGTGAAGCAGAGAGTTATGTGGTTGTACAGGAAACGCACCCCTGAGCGTTACTGACCGAATACAAAGAGAGGCACTGCAATAATGTAAAATATGTGAAAAATAATGTGTGTTTTGAACATTCAAGCATTAAAACCTATTCTAGTAGACAGGGACGTGCACAGGTTGCCCGGGCAACTGCCCATATGCCCTTCTCGACTCACGTTGCCCTTCCGAGGTGGAAAAAAATAAATAAAAAAATCGTACAATGGATGCAGAATTTCACGTAGGCCTAGATAAAAAAATTTAAAAAAAATCGCAAAGCCTCATTCACTTCCATATTTGGGCACCCGTCCGAAAGTTAAAGTCAGTAGGGGAAGGGCAAACTCTGTTTACGTGGCTGCAGCGCTGCACGCGACCGGCACCTGAGCTGAGCCTGCATGAGCGGCACTAGAAGGAGATTGTCGCGGTTGTCGGGTGAGACGATTTAACGTTGTCGGAAAGGTGAGTAAGGTTATAATCGTTAACGAAAACGAACGAAAAAATGAAAACTAGGTGGGAAAAAAAAATCGTCGTTAACTGAAATAAAAATAAAAACGAGGCATTACAAAAAAAAACGAGCCCTTTTTTTTTTAGGTCAGAGCAACTGCCCCTCAAAATTCCTGTGCACGTCCCTGCTAGTAGACCCCCCCCAAAAATTAAGACTTTGTAGAAGGGCATAATGTGGCCTCTTTAAAGTTGTGTGGATTCTGATTGGCTGCATTATTCAGCTGGAAAAAAAATTGTTCTGAAAGTGATTCCAACAATTTTGTTCCTCTGTGTTGCTATTGTTACTGCTGTGGTTTTAGATTTCCCCATTCTCATAGAATTAGAAGGAATATTAAAATTGTATAGTTATCGTTATAGTTATTGTCCTTGTTAGTTAATTTATAGTGATGATACATAGTTAATGGTGATGATACAGTACCTTTGCACTTCCGCCCTTCTTGTTTAAAGATTTTTCAAACAAAACACAGAAAAAGATAATCGCACAGAGCTGAAGGACTGACATCACTTTCACTTGGCTATGTAATTCTCCAAAGCCCACCTAGAGGAAATGATCAGTGTAAAGTCATTATAAGAAATCCAATTAAAATACAGTATGAACACTAGCTCTAATCAAGACAAAAATGTGAATTTAAATGTAAATGTCAAAAAACATCACAGTTCTGCCTTAGTCATTCCAAACCCCTGTGACTTTCATTCAGTGTGGAATAAAAAGATTTTTGAATTTTACTAGGAAAGTAAAGGAGATGAGTGCTTTTAAACTCCAAATTTAGAAAAAAAATATCATAAATCCAACTAACAGACCAAAAATTAAGTTGCTATTCAGTTACAAATAAAATAAGGTCTAACTGTAGTATTCAGATAAAAAAAGGTAATAACTAAATGTAAAATTACACTATAGTGTTCACTGTATGAATTAAATATAGATTGATCTTTGTTAAAGCTGTGTTTAGTTTTTGATTAACATTAATCACATGACAAAATGACAGCAGCAGGTATTTATAGTCACTTTAAGTCCCAATGCACTGAACCAATATGATGATACACATCCAATTTCTTTTTCAACTGTTTACATTCACTTGACAGACTGTGTTTATGAGAACACTTACAGAGATGGATATTTAAGAGACACATCATAATTTTAAGTGAATGTGTCCGTTCAAGTTCTTTTTTGTATCTTTCTTGCACTGGAATGGTTTAAATGTGTAAATTGGCAAACAAAACACATGCAAATGATAAACATTCACTTTCACGTTCTATCCCCTAACCCTAAACCTAAACCTTCACATCAAAGAAAACTTTCTGCATTTTTATATTTTCAAAAAACATCATTTAATATGACTGAAAGCCATTTTCCTCATGGGGACCAAAAACATGTGCCCACAAAGACAAGGATTTCGGATATTGACATCTTTTTGGGGACATTTTGTCCCCATAACTTAAGCCGGGGACACACCTAATGATTAGCTGAAACATTCTAAGACTGAACTGAACACACATACCGATTGTTTCCTTCGACTGGAGCCGATTTATATACTCACACATGGAATTTGAACACCGACTGTAATCGCAGACTGAACGCAACTGGCTCTGACTGGACGCGTTTGAGCGCGATCAGTCATACAGTAAGTATCAATTTACATTCATAATCGGCCTTACAATCGTTAAGTGTGTGCGCGGCTTTAGGGTATACCTGAACCACACACACACACACACACTTGTATATATGGTTTACGGGGACTCTCCATAGACGTAATGGTTTTTATACTGTACAAACTGTACATCCTGTCCCCCTACACTACCCCTACCCCTAAACCTACTCATCACAGGAAACTGTCTGCATTTTTTGAATTAAAAAAAGACACTGTTTAGTGTGTTTTTTTAAGCCATTCGGTTTACGAGGACACAGGAAGTAATCCATGTTTATGTTGTAATACCCATATCATTATACACATTTGTGTTCTCATAAACCATGTATACAAGAACGAACACACACACAAACACACACACACACACACAAATATATTTTACTGCAAGAACTGATTTAGAAACATAAATATCTTACCGAATAAAAGAGGATGAAGACAAAACAGCAAAACACAAAATTCTTGACTGCAACTTTTTTCTGTACAGTCTATGAAATAAGAGAACAATATTTATGTCAGTTAATAGACCTACAGCTTTTAAACTTGATATGCAGAATTCAAACATACTTAAGCATCTTAAATCTTTTTTATAAATCAAGATTTCAGTCAGTGCAAGTCTCTCACTCACCCCAGAAGTTCTCTGGGTGTCTGTCAGCTTTTCTTTACTATCCTCAGATACAGAACACACTGGACTGTCACTGCAGAACGGAGAACCCAGAATCTGACAAAATATGGGCCATTTGTTCTTTGGGTTTGAGGTGATGGTGATGATCGTCGTTCCCTCATCCTGAGACACTGTCAGAGACATGCTGCTGCAGACACTGTGATGGACTTCAACCTTCCCACAAGGAAAGACAAGAGAAACAAGTAAAGCTTATGCACTAGAAAATCCCAATGAGCCAAACTAAATGTTTCTTATGATAGTTATGTGATATCATAGCATTTTATTTCCCATTCTCAAACAAGTTCTAGAATATTAATAATTATTCAAACAGCATTGTTGACTGTCGTTTTCTCATCGACTGCATCAACGTTTTTTGTTTACAAGGAAGTGAACATCCACCTGCGCATGTTTGCTATTAAAAAAGTTGTTTTTTAGTAGGCTACTTGTTTTTTAGTAACACGTGAATTTCACAGATCTTTAGAAACACACACACACACACACACACACACACACACACACACACACACACACACACACAAACTCAGACTCACCTTACGAATAACCTTTGTAACTTACAGTCCAGACTGAAAGTTGACTTATTCCTGCTCTGATAAAGGTGGAGCTGTTTTGTCCCTGTTTCTCATAAGGTATAACATTTCCTTGTTCCACCTGAAATTTAAAGAACCCTAGTGTATAGTCATGATGTCACTAGACATAAGAAACACTGTTGACTAACGAATGCAGCACGTCTTTAACAGTAGTAGTATGACTCGTCTCAGAGCCTCCATTTTACAGTGCAATTTTCAATGAAGATCCGCGTCCAGTCTTGTGCTGTTTTCAGAAAATCACATGATCGATGGCTTCTTGTTCAATCACTTTCTCTGTGGTTGTCGGAACTTCCATTACGTTGGTCTGCGTGGTCAGATTGTGAAGAGTCTACTTTGTACTTTTAAAGCTTTTCTAAGCATTATTTTATGTTTAGCTCTCTCTCACACACACACAAAACGAATTTTGTGTCGTTTTCGATTGGGATTTACAAAACCCCCTCAAGGGAACATGGTGATGGGAAAAAATGAGATGGGAGGAAAAATGATAGGTCTATTTCAATGCTTTGCTTAACTTTTGCGTTGTCTAGCGAAAGAAAAAACATAGTTTTCCTCCCATCTCTTATTTCCATCACAAACGTTTTGCAAACGAACACAAAGTTTATCGGGTGAATGCAAAAGTTTACGAGAGAAAGCAAAGCACTCAAATATATTTCCTACCACCTGCTAGAAAAAAAGTTCCTCCGTTTAGAAACATGTATTAAATTTCCAGGCTTTCTGGCGGTTGTCAATTTTAAGTGGCTTTGAATCTTTTCCTGGTACAATCAAGGGAAAAGCGCCTCAGAGCTTCATTCCCCATCTAAAGACTGTTCTGGGTTTATTTCGTTATTTATAGGGTTTAAACCCACACCACTTTTTTCTCCCGCATGTTTTTACATTTTAAAAATAGGCGCATCAACTCAATTATTTCCCATAGAAATAATAGGGTAATTGGAACTATAATTAGGGTAATCAGTTAATTTTAGGTAATCATGCTTATATTAACAATAAAAGACTAATAAACATCTGGTTTATATTTAGGTCAAGATAAGATATTTAGAAAAATGTTTTATCCATACAGTGGAGTCCAAAACAACACTGTACACTTTTCATTGTAAAAAATAAATAAATAAATAATTGTATTCTCAACAACATGAGGATGGGTAAATAATGACAGCCTTTTCATTTTTGGGTGAGCTATCCTTTTATGCATACATTTGCTTTGGTTTGATTGAAGGTGGTACCAGAACAGGTGTTGTGCTGAATTCTGACCACCAGATTATTATTACCCCCCAGTATGGGTAGGTTTTAGCCTGACGTGGTCATACCAAGCGGCAACCTCCCCCTTTCTCTCGTGAAGCCAATACGGAAGTAACTTAAACTGCGATTCATCGACTGGCCGCTAGGGACAGGCTCCAAAAGAGAGCAGAATCTCATAGAGTCCCATGTTAAATTGGCCAAGTTTATAGCAGAAAAAAACATGTTTACAAGTTGGTTCAAATTGTGGTTTTGGTCTATACTGCTATTTTTGCCCTTCATGACAACTCTGAGGGGGGTGAATTTTTTTATAACTTATCCGTTTAAATTATATTAAGCCTTAAAGTTCTGCATAATTAAGGGCGTGGTCACTTGAGTGACAGGTATATTGCGCTGCTGTCTGTGAGCCGTCATGTTACCTCAGCTGCCGCTGAATTTGGCATCTCAGCCGTATTTGTGCTCGATTATTTTATACAATTATAAAATATGGCTTGCTGCATAATATTCGAGACTGATGTGTGTCTGTGTAGATGTGCATGCATGGGGAAGAGACACAGAACACACGTTGTTGGATCGTGGCATTGGCTGAAAGTTTTGATTGTGAGATTTACTGCAATGACAATGGCGGGAGGATATCAAAATCCGACAGCACTGCTTGGATATTATAACTAAAACTGCTGCACTATTTTGAAAAAAATATACTTTGGACACAGGCTCATTTGTTTGTTAGATACGATCGCTGCTCAGATTGCATCCTTTCTTGAAGAACAATGACAAAGAGCAGATCATTCAGAAGAAATGTGACGTTTTTTTGTTTTGCAATGGACATTCATATTTTACCCAAGTGCCACGGATTGGATTCATCTCGCGATCTCTATTTCATTATAAAGGTATGAAGTCCCATTTGATTTTCCATGTTGTTATTTGCACAACCAACACTACTGCTGTTGGAGGATCTATATCTTAAAAAAACACCGTAGATTGACAGTAAACCTTTAGAACGTTCTGATGATAAAACTTATCTTCATTAATATTTTAGATCGTATCTTAGATAGATATATAGCTCCTTTGCTGCTAACATGGTCACGTCGAGCTAGGCAGGCGTGGTTTCAGCAACCAGTCATATCAGCTCAAACCACCTCCCCGCCTCTTTGCCCATTTTCAGTTATCCGGGAGTGACGTGCGGTGACGCGCAGCTAAGATGGCCGCGGCCTCATTTAGGCGTCAAAACTGCTGTTCAGAACTCTATGGGTGACGTCACGGACGCTACGTCCATATTTTTTTACAGCCTATGGGTCATACTCAATTCTAGTTCGAATATGAGTCTGATACTGCTCCATTGGGCTTTGATTATGGGGGCGTATTTCAACCGATCCAGGAAAGACCTCAATTGGATAGACCTACAACCAATCAGAGCTACAGAGTAAGTGACGTATGTTGAGCGACGCATAGTTGTCAACAGAACTCTTCTTAGCGACCATCGGGGCCAGCTGATAAATCAAACTTTTGCCGAATTCCGTAGGAAGGACGGCAAAGACATCTTTCCCATCGACAAATGCCTTGATCGCTGTCCTCTGTTCCTTTTTTCAAATTAATGCGCTGTCGATATCTTCTATAACGGACGCGATGGCGGAATCTACACATCTCAGTTCTTCAACAGCCATCATTGTTGTAAACTAATTGACCTTTCGCAAAGACTCGCCCCCCTTAGTTACTGTTGCTTTGTCCGACAAGCCGTGGCGCTGTCACGCCACACAGAGTGGAAAATAAATCGCGGAGCAAAGAGGAAACTGACAACACATCGACAGACGAGACAGAGCAGGTTACTTATGATATTAAACAAAGTCCCAGCTTTCAAACTGTGTAGTTATTAAAAAAATTCAAACAATAAAAACCGTTTTGTGGCTCTTTAATGGGTTGTGACCATGATCGTGACAGATTTCTGTAGCGCCTCAGCTCAAGAGGCTCGTGAACGGATCATCTCTTCCTACTAACGTTAGTCCATTTATAGCATCAAATAAACATGAATGAACATGAGAATGAATGTTGTTTCAAACGCGGAAAGATGTCAATATGCACAATTTTTCAAGTTTAACTCCACCGAGGTTAATCTTCTAACTCCTGACTGCTTTGTCGGACAAAATGTTGGATGCGGCGTTCTGATTGGTTAGATCGCTTGTCAATCAAACTCCCCAAGCGCTCTTTGATGACGTGGCTGATTACGTTTCTGGTGATAATCTGTCAATCATCGCCCTGACAATGTGATTGGTCCGAACAGTTTCTGTTCGGGCATAATTACTCCTCTACGGATCGAGTCCAGACCGAACTCCCCGACCTCAAAATGTTGTGGGCGGGGCTAAGTTCGGCTGGCATCCAGGCTAGGTAGGTTTAGGATTAGGTGTGGGGGTGTGGTCAGGATTAGTCTGTCAGGAACTGACTTCAGTGATGGGGGTAATAATTGGCATGGAGTTAGGAAGTTTGTGTTAAAAGTGCCAATCAAAATGTGACTTTGTGAAACAAAGTGTCCTTAACTAAAATGGGGCAATAGTAGCCTAATATTAATGCCAGAAAGCCTATCCACTTGGCAACTGTGTTTATTTGAATATTATATTCTGTTTTAATTTTTGGGGGATCTATCCCTTAAAGTTTGTGCTCAGAGACTTAAAGGAGAGGTAAGTAGTTTTTCAAACATGCTGTTGGACATTGTTGATATTTGAAATTAATTGCTCCGCCTCCAAAACTCACCCTCCAATCCTAACCACCCTGCTCCGAGTCGGTCTCGAACCCCGGCCCGAACGCTGCTGGCATGCGAGGCGAGAAAACAATGTCGCTAAACACCACATTCTCTAGCAATCGTCAGTGTGCAGTGGTTAACCTGCACAAATCTCACTATCTGGCCACTGTTACACAAGCAATGCGAGTGGATGTCCGTTTATCAGAGCTGACGCGCAACAAAATGCTTCATGAAAAATAAAGCGCAGATGATGAACAAACGACAAGGAATCACAAAAAATGATTGTAGAGTACACAAGAGTAAATACAAACAAGAGTTTGTTGTTAGTCGCCAACAGCACAGCAGCTCCAGACAATCAATGACACTCAAACCCAGTGTTACTCACTTGTGAAGCGGAATCAAAGCAGCCTCCATGTCTGTTTTAAGGCCTTCCCACTCAGCTCTTTCCAGCCCTGGAAAGCTTTCATAATATTAATGCGGGTTAATATTAGAACGCTTGCCCAGTCATAAACCTTCATTCCAGGTTTTTCAAATCTTCCTCTTGCTCGTTCTGTCTCCTCGACCGTCATACGCCCCCTAATGCTGATTGGTTACACATTTGTTGTTGGTGTCGGCCCGACTAACTTCCAAACAGCGTTTTTGAAAAACCACTTTCCCTGCCTTTAATGACTACATTGTAGGCTGCTTGGTTGCTTTGATTTGATTAAAGGAGGTTTAGACTTTGATTAAAGTAGGTTTAGATATCCTTGAAATGGACATTGGTGGTTCTTGGCCTTAACAGTTTGCGAACGACTGCTGTAGATAAAAGCATCTGCTAAATAAATACATTTTTGTTGTTTTTAATTGTTCTACAAAATGAAATATAGTAGGGAAGTTATAAATACACAAAAAGGGTTGATGCCAAAGTGTTTCAGTCATTTATTTAAAAAAATAAAATAAACAGCACCAAAGATCACAAAAAAATTGAAAAGGACAATAAAATACCCATTCATCTATATCTATATTAATCTATTAATCAACTTTTTTAAAGGGAAAAAAAACAAGTGTAATTAAACATGTAATTTACTGAGTACACTGTTGCAGGCATCTGCTTTAAATCATTTCACTCCAATATTGAGACATGAAATGTCATTCCATTACACACACACAAAAAAGAAGAAGAACTGTTTATTTTGTGTGTTAATCTTGTCTCTCTAACATGCAGGAACAGAAATGGCATCTTCCAGGAGCTGCTTGTAAAGTTCTGGATCCTACAAAAGCACAAACAAACATGAACACCCAGAACAGCTCTCAGAATCTGTCATGATCACAGTGGATTTGACTGATTGTTTGATGTGATTGTGGTGATGATACAGTACCTTTGCATCTTCATCCTTCTTGCACAAAGCTTTCCCAGTCAAAACACAGAAACTGATCGTCACAAAGAGCTGAAGGATCGCCAACACTATCATCATGATATCTAGTCCTCTGAAGACCATCTAGAGGTGAGTAAATACAAAGATTTTAGATACACAAATATGGTGCATTTACATTATTTATGAATTGGACAAAAATGCACTTTTTATTTTTGATATTTTCAGTGTGAACACAGTACTCACACTATTTATACTATACAACAGCATAAATATGCAAATTTGGACAGATCTAGTCAGCATTGGCTGGTCTAGCCTGAAAAATAAGCTTTTTTAACAGTATTTGAGCACATGAAACAACATTTATGGGTCAGTTCATGTCAGATTTTGTTGCTGATTTGAAATAAGTTATTTAAATGTGAGTGTGGTGAGCAGTTTTTGAGATTTCAGGACTCCCCGGTTCAAGTAGATAAGACTTAGTCTTGGATGCCCGAAATAGAGTGCAACAGTCTGGTCCCGGAAGTAAAAACTCCACTGATTTTCTCCATAGGGAAATAGATTTTTAACAATAACTTATAAACCTTTAAATACAGACCTACTGTGAGCTACAAGGTTGTTAATCATTGGTTTTTGCTTCTGTTGAAGACATTAACCCACATTATTTCAACTTATTTTTAAAGTAATTACGTTTAACAGATGAATTCTCTGTGAAAAACTACATTACCCATGACACTGTACAGAAAGATTCCACCAGAGAGTCGAAACAAGCAGCTCCAAAACAGACCTTTAGCTCCGCCCACTCCCATGAAGCACTGTGAATGCCTCGATCGAGTCGGTCTCCCTACACTCTTTAAATACTTAAATATTTGTATAAATAAGCATATTTTGCAATAAACGTATTCATATAATCAACAGTTTTAAATATAGTTTTATATTTCTCTATCGTTTTTAATTTAATTATGCTGTTCAAAGGCTTCATGGGATTGTAGTTCATTCCCTCACACTAAAGATGTTAAGTACACAGTCTTGTACCTTTGTACTGTTATACTGTTTTGCATCAGTTTGTATAATGTTATGATTCACCTCATAGCTGTTTGACTTGGTTCATGGCTTTATAATTCTTTAAAGACTTAAGACTTTTTTTAAATCCTAATGCAGGAAATGAATGGAAAAATAATTCTGGAACCAGCGCTGCTGAAAAAGTTGACAGGCACTGTTGCGCTCTATAGTTGCCTGGAGATCATGTTGCAAATATGGCTGCAGAGTAAACAGACTTTCCTTGAAAGGGACTTTGGACTTTTAGTGTCAACTTATTAAAAGGAAAATCATCCATAAATCCTGTGAGAAACATAAATCTCTATCACTACTCAGACTCAGTGCAGCATATATGAACCACTTTTATGGTGCTATTTGTCTTTTTGGAGCTTGGCATTACATGGAAGGAGTGACCAAGAAATTCCATTTTTGCCTTTTTGGAAAAGAACTTAAACTGTGAGTATGTTTGGAAGAAGATTTGATGAGCAGTATCTTGTCTTACCGCCATAGTATCATTACCTCTCTGAGATTCCTGTAGTACACACAGGTCTCAATTCTCATGTTCTCTTCAGGGGAAGGGATTCTATATCTATCATAATCATAGCGTGAATAGCCTGAATAAGAATTGTAGCTTTGATCACAAGAATCATAGTAATATCCAGTATGACTATTCCCAAGGTCCACTGAATACAGCACAACAGCTGTGATAGCCAGTGCAGCACTGACTACATTCACAATCATTCCGATGACCAGCTGTAAAACACAAACAATATATATAATATATATATATATATATATATATATATATATATATATATATATATATATATATATATATATTTTAACTTGCAAAACTGGAACTGTCAAAAAAACAGATGCCTTTTGGAAACTTACCAAACAAGAGCTGGGAAACTTAGCTGCAAGAATACACACAATTCCAGCTACAAGGAACTAATAGACAAAAGCAAACCAACAAAAACATCTGTGCATTTTTTTTCTTTAAATATTGAATAAATCAAATGAATGATACAAAATGAGACCCAGGTCTTACCACACTACCGAGCCAAAAGGGTCCCATGGCCATCCTATACATGTTCCAGTATAGCCCAAGGCATATAAACACAATCCCCACCACAATATTGAGGATACCAACGATCATTTGCACAACCTATGGAACAAGGGAACAATATTTTTTATGTCACCATCTATCAAGAATCTTAAGAATATCCCTACTTTGGCACAATTACATTGTAAGTAAACCAATCAAATTTTTGCTTTCAGTGTGGACAGGCGAATTACTTCCAACTTTTCCAAAATGTTGTATATTGTTAGAATAAATTTAATTTGCTTGCATAAATAAATTTGCAACTAAAATGTAACTTTTCTAAAAGTTGCAGCATGGTACTAATAATTTTGACTAATCCAAAAACTGCGTTAGATTTTGGTGTTTTTTAAAATGTTTCTAATACATTATACTGAGAAAAGCAACTGCAACCAAATTGTAAAATATTTAAAGCATCTTAAATCTTATGTCTTTCCTACCCCCAGTTTGAGGTTAAGCCTAAATGCAATTTGCATTGACAAATCTTAAAATATCTCAGTGCCATTGTTTTGTCTCAAGATGAACACCAATAATGTTTTTTTCTAATGCACATTTAAAAAGACACTTACATGCCCTGATTGAACTAAGGCCTAATCCTGGCTTAATCTCAGCCCTCTCTGTGAAACCGGGCCTTAGTGTTTAAATTAAATCTATTCAAAGTAGCCTAAAATGACAAGACCTTAAAGTGTCTGACTCACCCCAAGAGCTGTGTGGCTGTTCGACAGCTTTCCTTTCATATCCTGAGATACAGAACACACTGAACTGCAGCACAGAAGTCTCAGAATCTGACACAGAACGGGCCATTTGCTCTTTGTGTTTGGGGTGACTGTGATGACCGTCATTCCCTCACCCTGAGACACTGTCAGAGACATGATGCAGACTAAAGTCTTCCCACAGGTAACAATAGCTGAACCTCCTGTTTGTTTAACTGCATGAAACAATAAGGGAGGACACAAAGCATAGACATTTAACACATTAAATAGATGTTTACGTGTATGAATATATTTAATTATCGAAACAAATTTAGATCTGAATCAAAGTTAAGGAGCACAATCTATCGGCTTATGTTTCTTATAAAGAAGTTGTGGTACTGCAGGCTGTTTAACCATGCACAGTTTGTTAAGTAATATTAAAATTATTGTCTTTTTTGTTGTTGTTTTCAAGTTCATTAGTATATATTTGTTAATTATCTTAAGAAACACTGTAACTCAAACTCACCTTGTATAGCAGTGGCACGTCTACGCGAGTCTCAGTCCAGATTAGAGATGGCACGAGTGTCTGTGGGGTTTTTAAAGGCGGAGTTTTGTTTTGTTTTGTTTTTCCCGGCAGTGGCTTCCTCCTCCTCCTCATAGAGTTCAAGTTTAACAGGTATAACTGGAATGATGCTCACGATGACTTGTATTAGTGTTTAATATGGGAGATGATGTAAGCAATGTTGTTATTGTTAATAGTAACATATGTTACCCTGACTCCACAATGGTGAATCATATAAAAGAAATATTTAATGGTTTCAGGACGAATTTGAAATGCACTGTGAATAATTGATTATTGTATACAGTCAAACAGCGCCATCTATCTTCTGTTTATTGCTATTACGGTAGTAGAGCGTGACTGGGTTCAAACTGTAACACGAACCATTTCAGCATGTAAAAGGTTCTTCAGGGTGATATAGTTCCAAATAGATGTTTGGTACAACATGTAAAGAACCTTTAAAGAGGTGAACTGAAAGTCTGCATAGAATATATGAATATATGAACTATGAGTAGGCTAATATGATATCAAAAGATATAATAAATAAAAATAACATTCATAAATTGATTGATTCAAGAATAATGTATGAAAGGATTAACAGGCATAACCATAAAAACATAATTATAATAATCATAAACATAATTTATTTATTATACACCATAGGTAATATTCTACGACATGTTTCCTGGAAACGGTGTGTGCAACGGGTTTGAGATAAGTTTTCTCTTGTTTGGTGGGTGTGTCAATACGTTTTCTTTATGTTTATACCTATTATAATGTTATTTTTAAATATTTGATTATGAAAAATTAACTGCATGACTAAGATATAAAACATAAGATGCGCAATATATGTGGAGACATGGGTCTGTTACAGTCACGCCTGTCCCGGACTCCGTTTCCCATGTTCCTCCCTGTTCCACACCTGCATAGAGTACCTCAGGGATGATGTGTTTTTGTAGGCCAACCCGGAAGTTAGCGGCGCACGGGTTCCCTCAATTGAAAGCCTGCGCTGCGTTTCAAATTATTATGCAAGTGACATATCAGTAAGATTTCAGTAGAATAAACATTCAGATTTTAGTTTTTCTAAAAAAATGTTTGTTTATTTATCCATGTCTTTTTAGATAACTGGTATCAATCTCAGACAAAATAATTTGCCAGGTCTATGGAAACCCTACTTAGATGTTGTTCCACATTATTAAGGAAGTCACAGTTCTCATGCAATCTGGGAGGAAGAAAGATCTTTCTGAAGATGAAAAGCATGAAATGGTGCAATGTTGTGCAAAAGGCATGAAAACAACTAATATTGTGTGAAAACTGAATGCAGATTATTGAACTATCATAAGATTTGTGAGTTATTTAGAGCACAGCAGAACTCAGGTCAGATAAAGGCTTATTAAGGAAAGTTAATTAAAAATGAATTGTATTAAAAGGGCAGCTATAAAAAAAAGCCAGTGTTGAGCAGCAAACAGGTATTTGAAGCTGCTGGTGTCTCTGGAATCTTGTGATCCTCTCCATGCAGGCTGGCAGTTGTACGTAAAGATGCATTTCAGCCACCACTAACCAAACCTCACAAAGAGAAACATTTACAGTGGGTTTAGAAATACATTTTCAAACAGTTTTATTGCTGTGGGGTTTTTTTGCAGCATGGGATAGTGCATAGTGCATTGTATTTCAGAAGGCACAATCCTCCTTTTTATACCATAGCTGAAAATGACCAATTATGAACTCCACATATCTTGCAAAAGTCATTTTAATACCCTCAGAGACCCTAAAGGGACCTTTCATCTCACTTCCCAATATTACAGCCCAAATCATCACCCGCCAGCTTGCCGACATCGCAGTCTTGTTGGAACGTGGTGGCCATTCACCAACCATCCAGAAATCCATTCATTTAGACCTTCCATTGTAGTACAGCATTAGTCAGTGAATAAAACTATTTAAAAATGAGTCTTCATGTATTTCTACACCCACTGTAAATGTTTCTCTTTGTGAGGTTTGGTTAGTGGTGTCTAAAATGCATATTTATGCACTGCCAGCCTGCATGGAGAGCTTCTTGAGACTCCAGAGACACCAGTAGCTTCAAATACCTGTTTGTTGCTCAACACTGGCTTTTTTATAGCTGGCCTTTTAATACAATAAATTTTTTTGACAGGAACTTTCATTAATAAGCCTTTATCTGACCGAGTTCTGCTGTGCTCTAAATCACTCAGAAATCTCATGATAATTCGATAATCTCCATTCAGTTTTCACACAATATTAGTTGTTTTCAAGCCTTTTGCACAACATTGCACCATTTCATGCTTTTCATCTTCAGAAAGATCTTTCTTCCTCCCAGATTGCATGAGAACTGTGACTTGCTTAAAGGTCCCGTTCTTCGTGATCCCATGTTTCAAACTTTAGTTAGTGTGTAATGTTGTTGTTAGAGTATAAATAAAATCTGTAAAATTTTAAAGCTCAAAGTTCAATGCCAAGCGAGATATTTTATTTAACAGAAGTTGCCTACATCGAACGGCCAGTTTGGACTACATCCCTCTACTTCCTTCTTTAATGACGTCACTAAAACAGTTTTTTGACTAACCTCCGCCCACAGGAATACACAAGAGTTGCGTTTGTAGAGTGTGTTTGTCGCCATGTCGTCGAAACGCTGTTATTTTCATCCCGCAGTCCAATCACTGGGTCTGATTCCGGCTCAAACTGATAGGGTAAAATTAAAGACATGTTTACAATAACACTGAGCGCATGCATCTCCACGTTATGGTAAGAGGCGTGACCTTTCCGGGCAAGATGCGCTAAACTGCTGTTGAATCACAACACAGGAACCGCTGGCACAATCAGAACTTGTTACGTATTTCTGAAGGAGGGACTTCATAGAACAAGGAAGTCATCAGCCCGTTTTTATGACAGTGGAAACAGCGGTATACAGATAAGTAAATTATGTGAAAAATACTGTGTTTTTTTACACGCGAAACATGAACACGTTATATTGCACACTATAAACACAATCAAAGCTTCAAAAAACCACGAAAAACGGGACCTTTAATAATGTGGAACAACATCTAAGTAGGGTTTCCATAGACCTGGCAAATTATTTTGTCTGAGATTGATACCAGTTATCTAAAAAGACATGGATAAATAAACAAACATTTTCTTAGAAAAACTAAAATCTGAATGTTTATTCTACTGAAATCTTACTGATATGTCACTTGCATAATAATTTGGAACGCGGTGTATGCATTTTTCCCATAGACTTTTGGAAAAGTGTTTAACAAAGGGTTATGACACTTACATGTTTTGTCTATGAAGATAATCTTTACAAGTTAACACAACATTTATAGATTTTGAAGCCTAAATAAAGACGTCAGATATAAAAGGCTAACAGTAGGCTATAAACGGTACAGCACACCATGATCGCGGATCAACGTCACCACCAGCAAACTTCCTCAAACTTTATTTAGAAAACAACTTTATTTAAAAACATAATCCCGTCTGCAGCAACACATTTGTACAGGGTCAGACATGATTTTTACCACTTCATTAAGTTTTGTTTTGTAGAAAGCCTTTCTTTAAAGTGAATTTCATTTTGTAAAAATTGTATCTTAATTTTAATAAACGTTTCATCAACCAATTGCCTGGATTTAATAAATAAGAAGCAAATATAGCAGACAATATAATCATGACATTGAGGTGCGGGCACGACCAATGCACGTGAACTGGAGCGCGTCTTACAGGCCGCTAAATGAACCGAAAATCAGCGCATAAGCTGCTTTCCTCACAGACATGAGAAATAT
Organism: Megalobrama amblycephala; assembly: GCF_018812025.1. Lineage (NCBI taxonomy): Eukaryota > Metazoa > Chordata > Actinopteri > Cypriniformes > Xenocyprididae > Megalobrama > Megalobrama amblycephala. The sequence continues at coordinate 36,543,871 of NC_063056.1, forward strand.
ATCAAAAGAAAGCGTGAAATGTCTACTTTTGAATGAAATAATTCAAAACTAAAAGAAATAGGCTACTGCTACTCTCTGATTATGTAGGCCCTAATCCGAATGAAATGTGCATCTCTGCAGAGATGATGAGAGTCAGCATGCAATGTCAATCTTTGCAGCCGACACTGATTCAGAAAACATTAGTTTATTAATAAACAATTAAAATGTCTCCTTGCTGTTTTTGTCACATTCATAATCATAACTTTTGCCAGTTCTTAATGCAAGCTTTATGCGTGCACTTGAGTGCTATATAGCCTATATTACGTAAACGCTCATTATTATGGCTTATTCTCTCCAGTCAGGACTGTAGCTAGAGGATTGGGGGCCCCCTGAAAAAATATTGATGTGGGCCCCCACCACCCTCCGCTTATATCATATATTGTACAATATATGAGCATGAAGGCCGACATGTAATCTAATAGGGGTTTCTTACAAAATAACAATCAGATAACAAGTAAATGTAAATAAAGGTTTTTACTGAACATCAAAAGCAAAATATTAAAATATAACATATAAAAACAAACAAAGAGCAAACACTAAAACAAATTTCAGTCAGAGATGAACTTTGAAATAACTATGAAAATTATACAAATTATTTTATGTATATCGGTTTGATTGATCTTTAACCTTTCATGACTGTTAGAGCCATAACAACATTAATAATTTTGTAATATTTTTTCCTTATATTAAGAATGGTTATGTTTTCGAAAAATGTGTATTTTGGATTATTTGTATTTGTATCACGTGACTGTGACTAGTTATATACGTATTATGTATGCGTAAAAAACTTTGAGGAAGAATACGGAAGGAAGGAAGGGTTGGAACTAGACAGTCTTTTGACCGTGAAAATTTCTTGTTTTGGAAACTGGAATAAGTGTAGACATTCTTTTTGAATTTATTTTGTAATGTAACAAGACAAAGAAAAAGTAAACATTTACAAGAAAAGTATTTGATTCACGCGTCAAATCCTTTGTGCCACACCCTAATGGAAATGGTGAAGAACAAGGCTTGGATCGCAATTACAATGACCTTACGTCATTTCACCTATGAACCAAAATTCCATTGTCGGACCTTTTTGTTGGCAAAGTCACTTATGATGTCTTTGTAGTCCAGCTGTCTGCTTAGGGGGCTTTCAATTGGAAGTCGGGCAAGGCTATTAAACCTCTCTTGAGTTTCTGTAGACCCGAGATTCAACTTGACAAGCTTCAACTCGCTGAAAGCTCTTTCTGCACCAGAAACAGGTAGAGTGCACTGCAACGCACACCTCCTCACTAATGAGTGGCAAGCTGGGTGAATCTGATCTTCTGTTAAGTCTTTTAACTGTAAGATTGCAAAAAAACTCTTCATATATCTTTGCAGTGGTTTGGAAACGGATATCCAATGCAGAGATTATATTATCCAATGCCACAACGCCACCGAATTTCTTCCGTCACTAGTTGGTTGGCATCCTATGAACGCTGACTCTCATTTGCAAACTGCTTTCTTCTTCTTTTGTGGCTGATTGGAAACCCCTTGGGTACATCCATAGCTTCTGCAATGTGGGAAGCTTCTGCAAAAAGATTATCCCATGAGTTACGCAAAGCTTCCATCTCCTCTTTCAGTGCCTTTATGTTGTCTATATTTCAACTTCCATTTCAATTTTCCCTGATTGAAGACAGAAACCTGATTCTGCAATGGACTGCAGGATTTTCTTCCATACAGTGAGAAGAACTATGGCTTTGAAGGACATGAAGTACTGTTTTAGACCAATGGCCTCTGAGCTTCATTAGTTAAACTGCACTTAGCTAGGATGGTGTCCAGACATTCTATAATTGATGGCAAGTGGTTTGCAACAGGTTTAACTGCAGCTATGTGTGCACTCCACCTGGTCTCTGATAAGCGATGAAGGGAGCAGCCAGTCTGACTTTTAAGGATTGCCCACCGCTCGGGACTTGCACCAAAGAGATTGTATAAGCGGTTCAAACAGCCAAAAAATGTGGAAACCTCAGGACATGACTCTGCTGCTTGTACACCAACAAGATTCAGACAGTGTGAGGCACAGGGTGAATATGTGGCAAGAGGGTTTATTTTCTTTATTTCAGCCTGAACCCCTTTTACTTTGCCGGACATATTTGCACCATTGTCAAACCTTTGTCCCCTGCAATCTGAAATATCAATGGAATGTTCCTCCAAAGTCTTCAATATCATTTTTGATATTTCCTGGCCAGTCTTACCATTGAAAGCTTTGAACTGTAAAAAACGCTCAATTATCTCCCACTGATCGTTCTCCTTGTTTGCAACATATCTTAACAAAATCACATTTTGTTCCATATGAGAAATATCAGGAGTTGCATCACAAATCACAGAATAATAAATTGCGTGCTCGCTTTCCCTCAATATTTCTTTCAAGACCTTATCACCACAGAGCTCGATAAATTCATTTTGTGATTCTGGGCTGAGGTAATGTGTCATTCTTGCACCTGACTTCTTCTCTGACACTTTTTGCAAATGGTCACTGAGTAGAGGATCATAATGAACCAACAGCTCTAATGTGCCAAGGAAGTTACCATTGCGAATATCACCTAAATTGTGTGGTCCCTCTGAATGGTAAGTTTCTTGATGCCAAAAAAGTGTGACATCTAATATTCTTTCAAGAATTGTTTTGTTTCTTTCAACTTCCATCTGTATTTGTTTTTGCAAGCTGTTCCTTTTGCTTCTATCAAAGAATACTTCAGATTTTTCCACTTAAGGTAGCATGCTTTGTGTGCCTTACTGCTTCATGGTCAGGGAATTTGTTGTACATTCTCCGCCATTTTAGATCTGCTGTTTTGTACCCTTCTTTAGAGTTTAGTGCACTAGTTGATGTCTTTCTGAGGTCATCCTGTGAAAAGAGTATGCATGGCATACAATATAATGAATCCATGCTTGGACTGTATCAACCAGTCTCTCTTCTGTTTCTCTCGCCCATTTGCTGACTTACTAAACTGGAGATACTCTGGAAACTTCTTTCCTTCTGAATCGTTTTCAGGTCTGTCTCACTGGCAGTGGCTAGCTTTCTAACGATCACCTCACGTTCATGATCTGTAATGCACCAGGCAAAAAGTGTGGCAATACGACTCTATCATTGACAAAAGAATGACAGAGGTCAGATGTAGAACCATAATTATTATCCTACAGAAACACACACAAACACAATTAATTATATTTGTGTACTTACTGTTACCATTTCACAAAACCATACAGTAATGTTCACGCTTGGCTATATGCACTGGTCGGGTGACGTGCCTATAAAGTAATATTGTACAATGAGGAGGATATAAGAGACATTAATAATAATTATGGTTCTACATCATTCTTTTGTCAATGATAGAGTCGTATTGCCACACTTTTTGCCTGCTGCATTTTCGGCACCTTGAAATGACAAAGGCAAAAAGGTTTTGTTGAAAAAACAAATGGTAATCAATAAATACAAGTATTGCATTTGATCTAAGGCCTTGTGTATTTATAGGAACCCATAACTTATGTACTAGGCAGGGTTTCACAGAATCTGGAATCAACATTAACTTGTGTATGTGTATCACACTGGCCATTGTAATATAGCACAAGAGAGAGGTTGGTTGGATAACCACACAGCTGTGGTACAGCCATAGCCAAGAAGCTGAAGGTTGATAAATTTATTATCTTCAAACTGATGGAACATTGGTGTAGCTCAATTCAATGCAAAATGCAGAGTGGTAGATAACACCAGCGCAAACAGTCAGAGTGAGGAAATCCAAGGACATCTTCAGTCAAATAGAATCACTGACCATCTCTCGACCAATCAGAATATAATAGATAATTTGACTGGACCTGACTGTTGTATCAAAATGATCTAAATCAAAGAGAACCAATTCATCTAAGGAAATAAGTATTTGCCTAATTACAAAAAAATTAAGAAAGTCACTTAAGTTCACTTTACCCTTTTTTTTCTGGGTGAAGGGTATGAAACAGAAAATAAAAAAAACTTTACAGCATGGCATTGCTAACTATAATGTCATCAAAAACCAATTGGAATCACCTAGCAGTGCCAATAAGGCTCTGGGAAGTGTTTTTGTGTGCCTTTTAGGTAGATAGTCCACTAGTTTTACATCAAAAACTACATAGTGTTTATTTAAACCATAATTAATTCAGCATAAGAGATTGGGTGCAAGAAAATTTACTTTACCCTTCTTTCTTTTTGGGGGGTTTGGTTTGGGAGTCTGAAAATTGCTGGGGCTGTGGCTGGGTCGGGACCTGGAGCTGTATCTGGGGCTGATGGTTGTCCGGAGACTCTGAGGGTTGGTGCTCTGTTGTGGAGTTCCCAAACTAACATTAACTTAACTAAACTTAACTGTAATTAATTCTGCATAAGAGATTTGGTGCAAGAAAGTTTACTTTACCCTTTTTTCTTTTTTTGGGGTTCGGTTTGGCAGTCCGCAGCTAATTTGCTGGGGCTGTGGCTGGGTCGGGACCTGGGGCTGATGGTGCACCGGAGACTCTGGGGGTTGGGGCTCTGTTGTGGAGGTCCCAAATTAACATTAACTTAACTAAACTTAACTGTAATGAATTCTGCATAACTATAAAAAATGGCTGCAAAGAGAGTTCATCTTACCCTGCTTTCTTTTGGGGGGCTTTAGGATATGCTCATGCTGAGCCTTATTCTGGAGCTGTTGGATATGCTGGTCAGGCTGGGGCTGGAGCTGAGACATCTGTTAAGAAGGTAACAAGTTGACATTAATTTTAATCTGTATACATTAAAGAAATATGTATTTAAAAAAAAATATAATTTAAAAAGTAATGTTCTGCATAACCCTAACCTTGCTTTTAAAGTAAATACTCATAAGCCTTCTTCATGGCATCAACAAAAGGTCTTGCGTCCTCAGTCAGTGCCATTCCAGCACTTATATCGCCGACCCATGAATTTTTTTTTTTCTGCCAAGGTTATACCAAGGTTACACAATTCACATCAACATCACTTTTTGTCGAGGTGACATGTAATGTGATCTGATGAAATTCATAAGCTGACCCATTTCTGTCATAGAAGTCCGTTCTGCAGCTGGAGGGTTGCAGGTTCGAGTCCAGCTCTGCCTGCCCCCATCAAAGTGTCCTTGAGCAAGATACTGAACCCAAAACTGCTCCCAGTGTGCAGGTTTGCACCTTGCATGGCAGCAACCGGTGTATGCATGTGTGGGTGAATGCAAGGCATACATTATAAAGTGTTTTAAGTGCTCAGAGGTATGGAAAAATGCTATATAAATGCATTCCATTTACCATTTTGTGAGTGGGAATAGAAATTTAATTAGAAACTGGATATTATTTTGTCAACATTGATGCGATTCTCTTTCTCTTTTCTTAGGAATCTGCTACAAGGAAATTGGTCACCATTATTAGAAAGCTCATCAGTTGCATATGTTAAATGTATCTGTTATAAGCGAATTGAGAGAACATGAGTAATTTTGGGCACAGTTCACATCCATCCAAATGTCGTCCTGTTTAGGATAAGTCAAGGTCTGTGGGATGCATGCATAGCGTGAAAGGAAAATTTTATAAAACTGTAGATTCAGTGACAAGATGACAGAATCTTTGACCAACCAAAAGGAAAACTCCAGCGTAAATCAACCCATATCCCTATTCCTCGAAATCAGTGAGTGTTGTCGTTAGGTAGAGAAACAAGAAAATTTGATACAACAAGAATCGAATAGCACAATGGCAGTTAACGCTAAGTAATGAGTTTCAGTTTTCTGTGATTCAGTTATGGTCAGCTCCCACTTCGCAAATTTGGTCTATGTCAATTTTCTTTGTTCCTGTTCCTACTGACAGCATTCTGTGAATCTCAAGCAACAGAAATATGGGTTGATTCATGCCAGATTGTTCTACGCAGTTAGAAATTATAATGTTGATTGTTTGATCATAGGATAGTATTGATGGTAATGTAATGTAATGTGCTTTGAGCTTCATATTGACTACCATCCAATTCATGAAGCATGAGTACTCTTGCTGCACTCTGCCTCAATCTTTTTACTTTTGCTGAGGCTTGCATAGCAGGCGATGCAGCACTTCCTAATGGCCTGGTTCTCAACCTGGCAAGCAGGGCAATGTCTGAATATTGGCTTTGTCATTCTGAAATATACAATACACACACACAAAGGCTATTACAATATTTTAATATGTTACGATATTTTGAATTAAGCACATTTTTAAGGCAAACAGGTTGTCATACAAATATAACCACAACAAACACATACAGAAATAGCCTAAAGGCACATTCAATGTCAAAATTAAATTCATTTAGACCAACCCAACTGTGAATGGACACTGTTGCCCTACTATTAGGCTTGGAATAAGGTCTTTATTACCGTCAAAAATACACAGGTCTGAATGGTTTCAGTCATTGAATATACATGTGGAAGCCGTCTAACACAAACAAAGCCATTCTTGAATGAAACACTCCCTGTCATACCAAAGGCACTGGGATGGCTTGATAGTCTCAGGTTATCTACTGTTGATCTAAAAATTGGGTAGGTGATGTCAGTCAGGGAAATTTCACACTATGAAAGAAAAAAAAAACACTTACTGGATTACCAATGATGAACTTCATCAGCAATTAGGGTATATTTTAGCTGGACTAATTCCATGTCTTGAGTGATTTTAAACACTCTTAAATAGCCACGCTCTACAGTGTATACATCATCCAAACAAACACAGCATTGAAACTCCTGGCCGAGAGTTTTGTTAAACGACACCTATTCAGCTTTCGACTGAAGTACTGAACAGTGTTGTAGAGTTGAACACACTAGCCTAAAGGCCTGTTCACACCGGGACGAATATCGCGCGCGATTTTCGCCGACGTTTAACGCCTCGTGACTAAACAACGGCCAATGTGTCAATGTGAGTGTGCACACCGACGCGAAAAACGCAAGGCGTAAAAGCGTCATTTTTTAAAAAAACGCCTCGGGTTCTGTTTTTTGGTTTGACGCGCCGCGTTAAAAACTGGCCGACCAATAAGATTGGCGCATTTGTTCACGTGTCTGGAGCTGCTGAAGTCACAGTAAAACACGACTTGGTGGCGCTCAAGCACAAAACAGTCTTGCCGAGCACACATTGATACAAAGACGACCAAGAGGAAGTAAGTAGACAAAGAAGACCCCTACAAACTATCGGTTATGGGTGTGGGCTATGGGTGCTCTGCCACTTCTTGGCCATACCAATAGTTGTGTAATATTTCTGTATTTTTGCTGTTTTTTTTTTCTTTTACATTCAAGAAATATAGTTGAGAGTGTCTATTTCATAAATGTTTATTTGCACTACCATTTCTGACTACCATCTCTCATATATATGCCATTTCTAATATCTGCATTTTTTATCTTCTTTAACTTTATTAATATCATAAATATGTTTAATTGTACTACCGTTCAGCACCAGCGCCACATACTGTCAGGGAGTGAATTTGCACGTTCACTCTGCGCATTGCCAGTGAAAATCGCTTGGGTGTGAACACAAAAAAACGTCTCGAAAAACGCTGGCGAAACGCGTGCGATATTCGTCCCGGTGTGTACAGGCCTTAATGCTGCACTTGGTGAAAACACTATAGACCACAAGCTAGAGGCATTAAAATCCCCACAACCTGTTACAGACCCATGAATGGATTTACATTGAAAATCAATGCGTTTCAAAAACATTCAATACAATGGAAATGCATTTCAGGAACTTTCCTTGACTTAAACTGAAGGTGGGACGTGTGTTTAATCACATCTAGACAAGATAAGCTTTCTGAAAATGTATAGTTTATATGGATTTGAAGTTAGCTTACCCTATTCCCAAGATGCACGTAGACTAATCTTTAATGTTACTGTCTAGAATACTGTAAGGTGACCAGATTTCTGAAATGGAAACCAGGGACACTTCCATTTTTTTTTTATGTTTTTATTTTAAATTGTTGTGGGTCTCTTATATTATTACATTAATAATTATTATGATTTAGTTTGATTATTAGGATTTTTGCTCTGGTTTTAATACAATTTACCAAAATACTATTACAAGATTAATAAAGCATTGTAAAAGCAGTTCAAAACAATATGCTTGTTATAACACTATAACACAAGTATGACTTTACAAAATGACTTTACATTACAAAAATAAAACATAAGTATAAGATGATAAGACAAATAAAACGCCATTTAACAAATATTTTTTAACATTTTAGATTTAATATTTTACTTTTAACAATCTGTTTTTACAATACAGAAATTACAACTGTTTTAACTTTTAACTATTTTTAACTATTGTTTTGCATTTTAGACTTATTTTAAGCACAAAGTAAGTTGCACATGTATTATTTTTTACTTTATTTTATTATTATCACCTGTACCACGTGATATAGTTAAAAAATTAGTTCACTTTCAAATAAAAATTTCCTGATAATTTACTCACAGGCGCTTCTCTTCTGAAATGCTTCTAGTGTGAGTTGACCGCGTAGAGGACGGAACAAAACCTTAACGTAACGCACCGCAGACGTGTGCAGTGTAAACGAGGCTTAAAAAAGCATTGTCCGGAGTCCTCCACTGGGAAGCGAATATAGAGGCCGGACCTCTTGGAACTTTAATTGAATAGACCAAGCAAAGTGACAGAATCCTGACACTCAGGCATCGTTGTAAACTGCCAAATGAAAAAAATGTGGAGAGTTAGAAATGAAACGTCTAGATAAAATGTGCAATAAAAAAAGGGAAAAAAATGTATTACCATTGCATCATGCAGTGCAAAAAGGAAGTAGATTGACGCAGGCAGCAGAAATAATATGTGTAAATGTATATTATGAGTGAAAAGGGCAAGTTGCCGGTCCTGTTCACCTCCGGTAGGCTAGTAGATTTCACAGATCATAATAATGATGTTAACGACTCAGGGAAGTGTTATGGGTTTCTCCCTCGGCCGAAATCGCGTTCCGGCCCTAGTGAAAAAAAAGTATACTTTATTGTATTTGAAATATATTCCCTTTTTCTATAGTACACTGCAAATATACTAACAAAAAATGTACTATCATTAAATATATAAAAAGTATATTAGTATCATATTTTCACAAAGCAACTTTTAACACACTTTAAAATAATTGTACTTTAGTATATTTTCTAAAAATATATTTTAGAAAAATATACTTGAAGTGTAAGTTCAGTTTATTTTTTAAAAGTGTATTTATTTGCACTTTATAAAAATATATTTGAGGTATATTTTAACAGTGTGCTGAAAATGATCATTGTAACAATGCACTGAAAGTATATTTAAAAAATACATTATTTAATATCCTGAAGTTGTAGTGTATCTAATGTTAAATTTGAGTGTATTTTTAAGTTTACTTCTTCATCCTTGGAATTCATTATATTACTTGTGCTATTTATTTCAGTATGAATGCATTACAAGCCCATTTAGTATATGCAGTGTAGACTATACAATTTCCAAATATGTGTAAATGTTTATTAAGTTTACACTGGCAGAATCATTTTACAATCGTACACACAAATCTATATTAAACAACACACCAGCAGCACAAGTAATGCGAAAAAATATGTTGAGTGGTTAAACTCAAATGTCTCTTCAACTTGGTCTGTGACCAATCAGATTTTGTTGTTCACTGCCTTCAGCCAATCAGAGCTGCTGACGTCACGGTCGTCATCTGAATCCCCTCGCTCAGTCAGTCAGGTGAAGTATAATGTCGCAATGTATAATTTATTTAATAAAACACTGAAAGCGCAATACATCGCTCAATCTTGGGGATTCTGACCAGTTCAATCAAGTGACATCGCAGCCTGACCGTGATGGCGACGACAACCGGCTAATCTAATGGCCTACGCGATCCTGAAAGAACCGGAGAAAAGTGCTGCTATTGGGAGGTGAGTTGTAGTCTACCAGTTAACAAACTTTATTTTATTTTCTTTAACAAACGGAGAGCGATATTTCGGCTTGATATTTCCTTTTTGAGTTTTTGTGTGGTGTTTTATGGCACATGTTTGTATGCAGCACCAAAACATTCATATGATTGGTCAAATCGGCCCGTATTCTGTACGATATTAATTCATAAAGTGTTTTATGCTTGACTATGTACCGAAAACAATATCGACATGCCATTCTGATACAGTTCCTTGCTGCTAATCCTCATTTACTGTTCAAAAATAGTAGCCTATTGGTTCAGTGTAGGATTTTGACAGACTATTGTAAACGTGAATAAAGAGTTGAACATGCTGTCTTATATCTTTGGTATATTCTGTCAACAGATGCTGTTCTTCACGAGCCATCAGACACAATGAGAAGCTCATCAGAACATGGAATATAATGTGTAATTTGTATTTGTGTACAGAGGGTCACCATGGTCCAATATTTTTTTTCTTTAATGAAAAACATGGTAAGTTTTGCTGAATGTATATTAAGTTTAAATAAAAACCATTGGATTTGTCAATGAAATATGTCTCTTCATTATGTTCTTATATTTTATTTAATTTAGTGGCCTTGAAAACAAATGCATTCAACTTTGGGAAAATGTGTTAAACTGTATTTAAATGGTAGCACAACTGTATTGTGTGAGATTATGTAATTCAAAGTACAGTAGTCAACATTTGAAGTGGATCAAAAAAGTTAGGACAACTTTGATTAAAGGTTTTGATCCGCTTCAAATGTTGACTATATTATACAAAGTAGAAGTAATAACAAAGTGTATTGTTATTGACTGCAAAGTGTGTAATGTTTAATATTTGGAATAAGCCAAAGGTACTGAGCATACAGTATATACTATAATATATTCAGTGTATATTGCTTGTGTTTTGTAATGTACTTAAATCACAAATAAAGTGTACTTATAACACAAAGTGTACTCATAACAGAAATAAAGTATACTTATAACACAAATAAAAGTATACTTATAACAGAAATAAAGTATACTTATAATACAACGTATATTATAACAAAAAATATACTTTTAACACAAATGAAGTATACTTATAACACAAATTAAGTACACTTTAATATCACTAATCAAGCATGTAATTAGTCCCTACACAGACATATACTTAAAGTGTATTAAGTATACTTGAAGTTGTTCCAATTTAGTACACATAAGTATACTAAATATACTTAAAGTTGTATTTTAATACTACTTAATTTCAACTTAAATATACTTAGTACAAAATTAGTTGTTTCAAAATAGCACACTTTAAATGAACTAATCATTAACACACTTGAAATATACTAATAATTAGTCTTGCTGCAAGTATACTTAGTATACTTTTTTTCACAAGGGGGGGGGGGGGGGGGGGCGGGTAAGGGCACTTTCACTTTCGCGATCAAGGGGCAGGGGCTCTATAAGAAGAGGCGCTTACTTTAATGTGAGAGAAGAGCACACAAGCATCTCGACGAAATCAGCGCTGATACACAGACACCTGACAGTCTCAGAGACACACAGACGAAGGCTAGGGTAAGCTTCATGTGTACTTGTATTTTCTGGTCCACTGAATTCATAGGAAAATGAATTGATGCCGTTGATTGAATTCCCGACCCCAGAATTCCTGACTATTCAACATAGAACCAGAAATATGAATTATTTTGATCAACATGACATAAGCAATAAGGAAACAGCAGACAACAATCAATTTAATGAATGTAGGCTACCACAGCATTGGCAATTTGTTGATTTTTTTGTTGTTGTTGAAACTTTTGATGTGCACAAGTGAGTCGGTATAGAGGTTGAACAAGCTAGTTTTGACAATTTCAAATTTTTATCTAAGAAAAGTAGGTACCAAAACGACTGTAAAAAAAAAAAAAAAAAAAACATTAAGCCAACATGGCAAAGCAACCATGAGAGCAACTGATTATATTTAATTGTTGTCAATCGATTAAAAAACTAATTAATTGCACATTTTCTGTAATTAATCGTGATTAAACAAACACAACTTTCTTGAAATGGCTTAAACAACGTAATTTGTTGTTTTTATTTGATCAAAAATGTACCATTTGCAAATAATAATAATAATATTTGACCATTGTTTCCTCCAACTATAATCTCTGTGTAAATACACTCATGTCACCTCTGTACAGCATTAAAAAATTGTAAATGCAGTTTTGTATTAATGTATTGTTTTATTCTGCTATCCTCAGACCACTGAGAAGATGGCAGTTCCTGTGAAAATTATGTGTATCCTGATGCTGCTGTGAGTATATAAAAAACTGAATTAATGCATTTTTATGTGCTAAAATTGGGTAAGTTATTGTAAGTTCGGTTAATTAAAAAAAAGAAAAAGAAATCGAGCGTAGCATAGTGTTAGTCCTGGCAGGTCACGTTAGTCAAGCTCGCATCAGTTGACACTCAACTGATTCACATTTTCCTATAGGAATGCGACGCAGAATCTGGCAGTAAGTTTTGGAAGATCATTTTTAGTCCGACGGACTAAAGACGGACATTTCAGGATAAGAGATGGACTAAAAGTGAACTCCCACACCTTACTGCCAGATTCTGGAAGATAAATTCTTCAAACAGTGGTACAAGAGGATGTGCTGCTGGTACTTCAGGAGTCACTCTCAAGCTGTCTGTCTATAAGGCCTATAAAAACCCAGTCTTCATGTATTTTACAACACTTCAGCATGTGATTCTTATTAAGAGCGGGCCAATTTTTAGGATTTTTAGCTAACCTAAGTCTCTGAGATCCTGACACCTTGCACTTCTGGAGACTCCAGATAGGAGTGGCGCAATGCGACGCAAGGCGCAGCGCAAGTGTGTTTGCTAGTTTGCGTCCGGCGCCGTTCGCGTTTTCCCTTTCAGCGCCACGTCCTTAAATTAGTAAATGCATTTGCGCCAGTTAGTGTGCCCGTGGGCGTGCTGGTCTAAAAAAGAGGTGTGTTCAGGCGCCTTGCTATTTTAAGGAGCTGAAAATAGACTGTGCCATAGACCAACTCAAACCTGGTCTAAAGTCTAAAGTCAATGGCGCAATATTTTTTTGTTAGAGCGCGTTGGTAGAAACTGCGCCTCTGGGCGCGTCCACAGTGTGTGTTGACTTTGCTTATTACACACAGGGATGCGCATCACACAAACATGCCAAATATTAAAACCAAAAGGATTACAGGATTACAGTGTAAAAGAATATTATTGTGTAGGCTACATAAATATAAAAATGTAATGATGAATAGTCATTGCGTGTATTAGAATTAGGCTACCTATTTTCAATTCAGCCTATTACTACTTATAATGATGAACGAAATTGACTAATTAATTGAACAATCGTGCCAATACACACACATATATATTAACTGACTCATCGCGTGTACGCCATGTAAACAGCAATCCGCCATGGCGCGAGCGCATCTCGCTCTTAAAGGGAATGGGAGATGACACTCTGATTGGTTTATTGAACGTTACGCCCATTACTCATTAAGAGAATAGGGACAACCCATTTCAAAAATGCGCCCCGGCGCACGGACCGTTTTTCCGTCGTTAAAATAGCAAAAGTGGATTTGGACACGCCCTGAGTGCACCTGCACCGTGCTCTTTACACTTTGCGTTTAGATCGTTAAAATAGGGCCCATAGAGTTAACATTCATTAGTGTATACATGCAGGCTATTTGGTTTGCGGCGGGTCTACGTGTACACTCATTCACTTTACACATTATTGCGTATAATTTTGTGCTTTACCCTGGCTCACCTGTTAGGCTATCCAGCAAACATGAATGTCATACTATTCGTTAGATATTTGTAGAGCTGCTTCCCCTGATTCATTTGCACTATAATATGTTTTCCTTTGAAAAGCAACAGGATTGCACATAAAATTTCATTGTGCACAACTGATATGTCAGAGTTTCTGCCTGCTTTTTCCACTGAATTCTATTCAAACGTAGCCTCATTAAAACTTTTGGAAGAGCCTGCCTGCCAACCTGAATTTGATTTGTGTTTGGATTCTTGTAGTTTTTTACTCACCTGAAGTCTGTACTACTGTACAAAGTCTGTACTACTAATTCATATTCTGATTTTGTTCGACAGACTGCACAAGAGTAGTCAACAAGAAGTGTTTAATGATGGGAAAACACCCAATCTCCCTGCAAATTATTCAGTTGGCTGGATGAAAACTCTGGAAGATGAAAAGTTAATATCCACCATCACCATTCCTGGTACCCATGAATCCTTGGCTCTTTATGGAGGACCACCAGCAGAATGTCAGGCATGGTCACTAGAGAACCAGTTAATGGCCGGGATACGATACTTCGACTTGAGAGTGTCTGGGAAAAACTTGAAAATTAAGCATGGATGGATTGACCAAAAAACAACTTTCCCCGATGCTCTCGAAACAATTCGAAAATTTTTATCTAAGTATAAAACTGAGACCGTGTTGGTCAGAGTGAAGCCTGTTGACCCTGAGTTAAGCAAAGTTCCCAGTTTAGTTGAAAACAAGATCAGAAATGCTAAAGATATCTGGGTTAAGAAGTCAGTTCCAAGGATTGGTGAAGTAAGAGGAAAGATTGTTTTTGTTCAGAAAGAAAGCTTTAAGCTAGGCATTCTTTTGTCTGAAACTGACAAAAAAGGAGACTATAAAGTAACTAATGTTAAAGACAAAGAGGAAAAGATTAAAAAGCATCTGGAAGAAGCTGCCAATCTATGTAGAACAGGTTCTGCTCTGAGTCTGAGCTACTCGAGTGGCACGAGCTTAGGTACATATATGTTGATTCGTTTTTTGCCAAATGCATTGGCAAAGCAAATCAATCCTTGGTTGTATGATCATCTTGAAAAGGAATTTAAAAAGAAACCTAAGCCTTGTTTTGGGATCATAGCCATGGACTTTCCAGGTATTGACTTGATTCAAAAGGTCATCAAATTCCATAGGCTTACCTAAGATTTTTCAGTCTTTACTTTTTCCCATGGGTTTATCAGGAAATTAATGTTCTTGTTGCTTTCATCAGATAATTGAGAATGTTTAAACTTACAGATTATATAATCAATATTTCAGGTGTGTTATGTTATTTCAATAATAAGAATTCATTGTTGTCTCATGGGTTTGGAACAACATTAGTGTGAGTAAATGATGACAAAAGTTTCATTTCTGGGTAAAAAAGGTTTAATTCATGGGAAAACCATCTATGGCTCAACAATTGCCAGAAGTTTCAATTTTGATTAATTGGTGATTAATTTTTATTTTCAGTAATGAATTTTAATAATGGCTAGAAATATTTTTATATTTTTTAAAGTATGATCTAATTAAATGTTACATTTGCTAAATATTTTATTCATATTGTTTTCTTCACACAAGTTGCAACAGGCTGGAAATATAATGTCCATAAATGTATAAACACAGATTTGCTGGAAAATAATGGAATAAAATGTCAATTACTAATTGGTGTGTCGTTTGATCACTTTCTTAACTGTCTGATATGGTGATCATTATTTCTGAACTAAATAAAGCATTGCAATCCCTGTCTCATTAGCTTCTTCTTGAAGGTGACAAAGTCAACATGAAATCATAATGAATTACTTTTTAAATACATGCTCTTGTTATTAGCTTCCATCAATTGATCTATTAAAACATGAACAAAAGCTGAAATTCTTGGTGTTGTTTGGCGCATATATTAATGAGTCTTACACAAAACACACAAATAATCCACACTAAATGCATCGTGTGAATAGAGCAATCATTTCTAATAAATAGAAAACAGGATGCATTCCAAATACATGAAAACAGCTTCTTAACATGTTCATAGATCATTTGCAATGTAGTAATTTGTAAATTAAGTTATTTAATTTAACCACTTGGAAATGATACATGTAGTGGGACAGTGACAGTTAAGGGGGTACTAACACAAGACATGCATAATAGCATCCAACTGCAGAGCTGCAGTGCTGATGAACGGAAAAGAAGGCATGGCGCAATGGTCAAAGATGTCCATCTAGTGCATATTTACATAGTAAAACTATTAAAAAGCAGCGGAGCTTACTGTAAACAGCGTGGAGTAATCACATCATCTCAATAAGAACCTTAGGATTGGCCTAAAGCAGACTTCTTCAGACTACATCAGCGCGTTCTGACTTTGTATGTGCTCATACCAGTAATCTTCATTCTGCATTCACACAGCATCATACTGGTAATGTAATGGTAACTTTACAACTTCCATTACTGGTAAATTGCCAGAACTGATTTACTGGTATTTTTGAAAAGGTCAAGATCTCTTAACAGTAATTTACCAGTAGACTGTATGTGTAAAAGGTGCTATTGTCATGTTCAAGAAACCATTTTGAGATGAGCTTTGTGACATGGTGAGTTATTCTCCTGGAAGTGTTTAAATGATGCTCAATTGGTACTAAAGAACCCAAAGTCTGCCAAGAAAATATCCCCCACACCATTACACCACCAGCATCAGCTTAAACCATTGGTGCATGGTGCTTTTATGTTGTTATATATATATTATGACTCTACCATCTGAATGTTGCAGCAGAAATTGAGAATCATCAGACCAGGCAATGTTTTTCCAATTTTCTATTGTTCAATTTTGGTGAACCCGTCCGAATTGTAGCCTAGCTTCTTGTTCTTAGCTGACAGGAGTGGCACCAGTGTGTCTCCTGCTGTTGAAGCTCATCTGCTTCAAGGTTTGACGTATTGTACTTTTAGAGATGCTCTTCTGTATACCTTGATTGTAAGGAGTGCTTATTTGAGTTACTGTTGCCTTTCTATCTACTCAAACCAGTCTGGTCATTCTCCTCTGAACTCTGGCATCAACAAGGCTTTTTCGCCCACAGAATTGCCGCTCACTGGATATTTCCTTTAAAAAAAAAAACACTCTTTCTAAACCCTAGAGATGGTTGTGCATGAAAAGTTTCTGAAATACTCAGACCAGCCCATCTGGCACCAACATCTATGCCACATTCAAAGTCACTTAAGTCACCTTTCTTCACTATTCTGATGCTCAGTTTGAACTTCAGCCAATTGTCTTGACAATAGGTGTGTTCGACTTGAAGTGGCGCTGCACAGACCGATCGGCGTATGACATTAAAGTACCATGAGAGCTATTAGAGAGCAGACGGCTCTATATGCTTTCGAATCTCTCTCGTGGTACTTTGATGTCATACCAATCGGTCTGCACAGCGCCACTTAAAGTCAAACACACTTAGGCTGTGTAAGGAGCCCTTCACATGTCACGTATAAAACACGTGGAAAGCGCGGCCTCACCCCTTTCTAGTTCTTTCCAAAGCACTCCTGAGGCATCTGTAATAACTATGTAACCATGAACTGCGCTCTCCATGACGATGAGGAAGTTTCAGCAAAGGATAAATTGATTTTAAGCCCCAGTGAAGTCCACTATATGGAGAACAATCATGGAATGTTTTCCTCAAAAAAAAACTTAATTTCTTTTCAACTGAAGAAAGAAAGACATGAACATCTTGGATGACATGGGGGTGAGTAAATTATCAGGAAATGTTTATTCATGAAATATCCCTTTAATGACTACTTGGTTGCTTTGTGTTTTTTTGTGTGTGTTTTTTAATTATCTACAAAGTGAAACATAGTGGGGAAATTGTAAAAAAAAATAAAAATAAATAAAAAATAAAATGAAAAGAGTTGATGTCGAAGTGCTCCCGTCATTTATAATATTTTTTTTTAAAAACAAAGCCCCAAAAGTCACACCAAAATTGAAAAAGGAAATAAAAAGTAACATATTAATCTATATAGAGAGATCAACTTCTGTAAAATGGGGAAAAAAAAATAAGTGTAATTAAATAATAATAAAATACAGTGTTGCAGATGGAGCATCTGCATTAAATCATTTCACTACGATATTGAGACATTAAATGCCTTTCCGTTACTAAAAAAGAAGAACTGTTTATTTTGTGTGTTAATCTCGTCTCTCTAACATGCAGGAACAGCAATGGCGTCTTCCATGAGTGTAACGTGTGGTGCTGTATGGAAGAGGCAGTACTCGGTAATCCACAATAAAGGGTACTTTAATCAGACGAAGAAGAGATAAACACACTTTACACACGATAAACACAACAGAGAACGGACAGGGAGTGAAGGGAGTGAGTCCATTATAAAGGCAGTGATGATGATTAAGTCCAGGTGTAGATGATGAGTGCTGATGGGGAGATGACGAGGGAAGTGAGTGCAGGTGTGGAAACAGGAGGATCATGGGAGATGGAGTCCAGGAGACGAGGGAACTGTGACAGTAGCTCCCCCTCCCGGTAGGCGCGTCCTCGCGCCGTAGATGGAACAACCGGGAAACCCGGGGGGGTGGGCGCCCTGGAAACCTCACGCAGGTGCAGGGAGAGGAGCGGACTGACACTGAGGTCTCCAGGGCGGATCAGAGGTCGTGGATGACCATGGCGGGTCGGGGGCCAAAGGCAGCCATGGCGGGTCAGGAGCTGAAGGCGGCCATGGCGGGTCAGGGGTCTTGGCAGGCCATGGTGGGTCAGGGGTCTTGGCAGGCCATGGTGGGTCAGGGATCTCGGCAGGCCATGGCAGGTCAGAGGCTGTGGGCAGCCATGGAGAGTCAGAGGCTGTGGGCGGCCATGGAGAGTCAGGGGCCCTGGTCGGCCCTGGCGACCCCGAAACCCCACCCAGGAATTCCCCACCAACAGGTGCAGGAACTGGTACTTGGCCCCCCCCCCCAAAAAAAATACTTGGGGAGATTTAGGAGAGTCTTCAGGAGTCTAAGGAAAGGAGTGGGTCTGTGGGCTGGAGCGGGCTCGGGACAGGCTGGAGCTGCTGGCTCGGCGGCTGAGACTGGAGCTGCTGGCTCGGCGGCTGAGACTGGAGCTGCTGGCTCGGCGGCTGAGACTGGAGCTGCTGGCTCGGCGGCTGAGACTGGAGCTGCTGGCTCGGCGGCTGAGACTGGAGCTGCTGGCTCGGCGGCTGAGACTGGAGCTGCTGGCTCGGCGGCTGAGACTGGAGCTGCTGGCTCGGCGGCTGAGACTGGAGCTGCTGGCTCGGCGGCTGAGACTGGAGCTGCTGGCTCGGCGGCTGAGACTGGAGCTGCTGGCTCGGCGGCTGAGACTGGAGCTGCTGGCTCGGCGGCTGAGACTGGAGCTGCTGGCTCGGCGGCTGAGACTGGAGATGCTGGCTCGGCGGCAGCTACTGGAGCGGCTGGCTCGTTCAAAAAGTCTATTAGCCACCCAGCATTCCCTGGCGGCCCATGAAAGGCTTGAGCGGATTCTGGGAAGGTTGGTGATGGCTCGAAGAAGGCTGGAGCGGGCTCAGTGAAGATTGGGACTGCTGAGTCAGCCCTAAAATCAATTAACCATTCCTCCTCTTGGAAGGCTGGAGTGTGCTCGGTGATGGCTGGGGTGAGCTCGGAAAAAGCTGGAACAGGCTCATAGGAGATTGGAGCGGGCTCGTGACAGGCTGGAGATGCAGGCTTCTTTTGCTGTCTAGACTTCCTCCTCTTGGGTGGCTTGGGTTGAGGGTTAGGCTGAATCCTTGGTGCACACCCACTGGAGCGATAGGTGGAGGAAGTTGGTGGCTGGTGAACTGGCCCGGCCACCATTGTTTCTGAGGGAGCTGGACGAGGGGAATACGACTGCCTGTGAACATCTTCAATTTCAAATTCGGAACCATTAAGGAATAGAACCAGATTAATAACTTAGACAAGAGAATAGAGGCATTCAGGTTCACAGAAGCGAATCGTATTCTCATCCAGACCCCTCAGAAAACAGGAATTTAAAACAGCATCGGGCCAGCTCACCTGAGAAGACAGCTCAGCAAATTCCTCTACTTATTTCTCCAGTGGGCGACCATCCTGCCTGGCCATCCAGAGCCGATCTTCAACAGTGTCTTTTGGCTGGCATTCACGCTTCTTTGGGGAAACGGGAAGTAGGAATAACCCCATACTTGCTGTGGATATCCGGCGGTTAGGTCCGTTCTTCTGTAACATGTGGTGCTGTATGGAAGAGGCAGTACTCGATAATCCACAATAAAGGGTACTTTAATCAGATAAACACAACAGAGAACGGATAGGGAGTGAAGGGAGTGAGTCCATTATAAAGGCAGTGATGATAAATCCAGGTGTAGATGATGAGTGCTGATGGGGAGATGACGAGGGAAGTGAGTGCAGGTGTGGAAACAGGAGGATCATGGGAGATGGAGTCCAGGAGACGAGGGAACTGTGACAATGAGCTGCTTGTAAAGTTCTGGATCCTACAAAAGCACAAACAAACATGAACACACAGAGCAGCTCTCAGAATCTGTCATGATCACAGTGGATTTGACTGATTGTTTGATGTGATTGTGATGATGATACAGTACCTGTGCATCTTCATCCTTCTTCCACAAAGCTTTCCCAGTCAAAACACAGAAACTGATCGTCACACAGAGCTGAAGGACCAATTTATAAATCAAGATTTCTGTCAGTGCAAGTCTCTCACTCACCCCAGAAGTTCTCTGGGTGTCTGTCAGTTTTTCTTTACTATCCTCAGATACAGAACACACTGGACTGTCACTGCAGAACAGAGAACCCAGAATCTGACAAAATATGGGCCATTTGTTCTTTGGGTTTGAGGTGATAATGATGATCGTCGTTCCCTCATCCTGAGACACTGTCAGAGACATGCTGCTGCAGACACTGTGATGGACTTCAACTTTCCCACAAGGTAAAGACAAGAGAAACAAAGTAAGGCTTATGCACCAGAAAATCACAATGAGCCAAACAAAATGTTTCTTATGATAGTTATGTGATATCATAATATTTTATTTCCCATTCTCAAACAAGCTCTAGAATATTAATAATTATTCAAACATCATTGTTGACTGTCGTTTTCTCATCGACTGCATCAACGTTTTTTGTTTACAAGGAAGTGAACATCCACCTGCGCATGTTTGCTATTAAAACAAGTTGTTTTTTAGTAGGCTACTTTTTATTAGTAGCACGTGAATTTCACAGATCTTAAGAAACACACACATAAACTCAGACTCACCTTATGAATAACCTTTGTGGCTTCCTAATATTTAATCAAAATCTGAAAATGCTCCTCCCCTTTGCAACGGTGCCCCTTCTCTGATGACATCAGTTTGACGGCTTGGGTTGAAAACGTGTAAACCACTCCCCTAAAACCGTTAGTCTGCTATGAGCAAGAGATGGAGAGGAGGAGCGCTGAAATAAAACTCTGCCCTCTATTCAATATTCCGTTTCACTTGTAAATACGTCACAACACTGGAGAAAACTCGTTTGCAACTTCTGGTTCACGCGGACTTTAACAATAAAATATTAATAAACATCTGGTTTATATTTAGGTCAAGATAAGGTATTTAGAAAAATGTTTTATCCATACAGTGGAGTCCAAAACAACACTCTTGACTTCCATTGTATGGGCAAAAAAAAAAAAAAAAATCTTTTGTATTCCAGAAGAAAGAAATGAATACAAGTTCTGAACAACATGAGGATGGGTAAATAATTACAGCCTTTTCATTTTTGGGTGAGCTATCCTTTTATGCATAAATTTGCTTTGGTTTGATTGAAGGTGGTACCAGAACAGGTGTTGTGCTGAATTCTCTCCCCCAGATTATTATTACGCCCCAGTATAGGTAGGTTTAGGATTAGGTGTGGGGGTGTGGTTAGGATTAGTCTGTCAGGAACTGACTTCAGTGATGGGGGTAATAATTGGCATGGAGTTAGGAAGTTTGTGTTAAAAGTGCCAATCAAAATGTGACTTTGTGAAACAAAGTGTCCTTAACTAAAATGTGGCAATAGCCTAATATTAATGCCAGAAAGCCTATCCACTTGGCAACTGTGTTTATTTGAATATTATATTCTGTTTTCATTTTTGGGTGATCTATCCCTTAAAGACTTAAAGGAGGGGTAAGTAGTTTTTCAAAAACGCTGTTGGACATTGTTGATATTTGAAATTAACCCCAACCCCTTCCAAAACTCACCCTCCAATCCTAACCACCCTGCTCCGAGTCGGTCTCGAACCCCGGCCCGAACGCTGCTGGCATGTGAGGCGAGAAAACAATGTCACTAAACACCACATTCTCTAGCAATCGTCAGTGTGCAGTGGTTTACCTGCACAAATCTCACTATCTGGCCACTGTTACACAAGCAATGCGAGTGGATGTCCGTTTATCAGAGCTGACGCGCAACAAAATGCTTCACGAAAAATAAAGCGCAGACGATGAACGAACGACAAGGAATCACAAAAAATGATTGTAGAGTACACAAGAGTAAATACAAACAAGAGTTTGTTGTTAGTCGCCAACAGCACAGCAGCTCCAGACAATCAATGACACTCAAACCCAGTGTTACTCACTTGTGAAGCGGAATCAAAGCAGCCTCCACGTCTGTTTTAAGGCCTTCCCACTCAGCTCTCTCCAGCCCTGGAAAGCTTTTATAATATTAATGCGGGTTAATATTAGAACACTTGCCCAGTCATAAACCTTCATTCCAGGTTTTTCAAATCTCCCTCTTGCTCGTTCTGTCTCCTCGACCGTCATACGCCCCCTAATGCTGATTGGTTACACATTTGTTGTTGGTGTCGGCCCGACTAACTTCCAAACAGCGTTTTTGAAAAACCACCTTCCCTGCCTTTAACGACTAGATCGTAGGCTACTTGGTTGCTTTGATTTGATTAAAGAAGGTTTAGACTTTGATTAAAGTAGGTTTAGATATCCTTGAAATGGACTTTGGTGGTTCTTGGCCTTAACAGTTTGCGAACGACTGCTTTAGATAAAATCATCTGCTAAATAAATACATTTTTGTTGTTTTTAATTGTTCTACAAAGTGAAATATAGTAGGGAAGTTATAAATACACAAAAAGGGTTGATGCCAAAGTGTTTCAGTCATTTATTTAAAAAATAAAATAAACACAGCACCAAGATCACAGCAAAATTAAAAAGGACAATAAAACACCCATTCATCTATATTTATATTAATCTATTAATCAACTTTTTTAAAGGGAAAAAAATAAGTGTAATTAAACATGCAATTTACTGAGTACACTATTGCAGGCATCTGCTTTAAATCATTTCACTCCAATATTGAGACATGAAATGTCATTCCATTACACACACACAAAAAGAAGAAGAACTGTTTATTTTGTGTGTTAATCTTGTCTCTCTAACATGCAGGAACAGAAATGGCGTCTTCCAGGAGCTGCTTGTAAAGTTCTGGATCCTACAAAAGCACAAACAAACATGAACACACAGATCATCTATCGATTTGACTGATTGTTTGACGTGATTGTGATGATGATACAGTACCTTTGCATCTTCATCCTTCTTGCACAAAGCTTTCCCAGTCAAAACACAGAAACTGATCGTCACACAGAGCTGAAGGACCGCCAACACTATCATCATGATATCTAGTCCTCTGAAGACCATCTAGAGGTGAGTAAATACAAAGATTTTAGATATAGAAAGATGGTGCATTTACATTATTTATGAATTGGAAAAAATGCACTTTTTCTTTTTGATATTTTCAGTGTGAACACAGTACTCGCACTATTTATACTATACAACAGCATAAGTATGCAAATTGGGACAGATCTAGTCAGCATTGGCTGGTCTAGCCTGAAAAATAAGCTTTTTTAACAGTATTTGAGCACAAGAAACAACATTTATGGGTCAGTTCATGTCAGATTTTGTTGCTGATTTGAAATTGTTGCTGATGTAAAGTTATTTAAATGTGAGTGTGGTGAGCAGTTTTTGAGATTTCAGGACTCCTCTGTTCTAGTAGATAAGACTTAGTCTTGGATGCCCGAAAGAGTGCAACAGTCTGGTCCCGGAAGTAAAAACTCCATTCATTTTCCCCAAGGGGAAATAGATTTTTAACAATAACTTATAAACCTTCAAATACAGACCTACTGTGAACTACAAGATTGTTAATCATTGGTTTTTGCTTCTGTTGAAGACATTAGCCCACATTATTTCAACTTATTTTTAAAGTAATTATGTTTAACAGATGAATTCATGGTGAAAAACTACATTACCCATGACACTGTACAGAAAGATTCCACCAGAGAGTCGAAACAAGCAGCTCCAAAACAGACCTTTAGCTCCGCCCACTCCCATGAAGCACCGTGAATGCCTCGATCGAGTCGGTCTCCCTACACTCTTTAAATACTTAAATATTTGTATATATAAGCATATTTTGCATCAGTTTGTATAATGTTATGATTCACCTCATAGCTGTTTGACTTGGTTCATGGCTTTATAATTCTTTAACAAAAACTTTTTTTAAATCCCCATGTAGGAAATGAATGGAAAACTAATTCTGGAACCAGCGCTGCTGAAAAAGTTGACAGGCACTGTTGCGCTCTATAGTTGCCCGGAGATGTTGCAAATATGGCTGCAGAGTAAACAGACTTTCCTTGAAAGGGACTTTGGACTTTTAGTGTCAACTTATTAAAATGAAAATCATCCATAAATCCTGTGAGAAACATAAATCTCTATCACTACTCAGACTCAGTGCAGCATATATGAACCACTTTTGTGGTGCTATTTGTCTTTTTGGAGCTTGGCATTACATGGAAAGGAGTGACCAAGAAATTCCATTTTTGCCTTTTTGGAAAAGAACTTAAACTGTGAGAATGTTTGGAAGAAGATTTGATGAGCAGTATCTTGTCTTACCGCCATAGTATCATTACCTCAGTGAGATTCTTGTAGTACAGACAGGTCTCCATTCTCATGTTCTCTTCAGGGGAAGGGGTTCTATATCTATCATAATCATAGCGTGAATAGCCTGAATAAGAATTGTAGCTTTGATCACAAGAATAATCATAGTAATATCCATTATGACTATTTGCAAGGTCCACTGAATACAGCGCAACAGCTGTGATAGCCAGTGCAGCACTGACTACATTCACAATCATTCCGATGACCAGCTGTAAAACACAAACAATATATATAAATGTATATATATATATATATATATATAAACTTGCAAAACTGGAACTGTCAAAAACACAAATGCCTTTCAGAAACTTACCAGACAAGAACTGGGAAACTTAGCTGCAAGAATACACACAATTCCAGCTACAAGGAACTATAGACAAAAGCAAACAAACAAAAACATTTTTTTCTTTACATTTTTGCTTTAAATTTTGAATAAATCAAATGAATGATACAAAATGAGACCCAGGTCTTACCAAACTACCGAGCCAAAAGGGTCCCATGGCCATCATATACATGTTCCAGTATAACCCAAGGCATGTAAACACGATCCCCACCACAATATTGAGGATACCAACGATCATCTGCACAACCTATGGAACAAGAGAAGAATATTTTTTATGCCACCATCTATCAAGAATCTTAAAATAAGAATATCTCTAGTTTGGCACAATTACATTACAAGTAAACCAATCAAATTTTTGCTTTCAGTGTGGACAGGCGAATTACTTCACAACTTTTCCAAAATGTTGTATATTTTTTGAATAAATTTAATTTGCTTGCATAAATAAATTTGCAACTAAAATGTAACTTTACTAAAAGTTGCAGCATGGTACCAATAATTTTGACTAATCCAAAAACTGCGTTAGATTTAGGTGTTTTTAAAAAAGTTTCTAATATATTATACTGAGAAAAGCAACTGCAACCAAATTGTAAAACATTTAAAGCATCTTAAATCTTATGTCTTTCCTACCCCCAGTTTGAGGTTAAGCCTAAATGCAATTTGCATTGACAAATCTTAAAATATCTCAGTGCCATTGTTTTGTCTCAAGATGAACAACACCAGTAATGTTTTTTTCTAATGCACATTTAAAAAGACACTTACATGCCCTGATTGAACTAAGGCCTAATCCTGGCTTAATCTCAGCCCTCTCTGTGAAACCGGGCCTTAGTGTTTAAATGAAATATATTCAAAGTAGCCTAAAATGACAAGACCTTAAAGTGTCTGACTCACCCCAAGAGCTATGTGGCTGTTTGACAGCTTTCCTTTCATATCCTGAGATACAGAACACAATGGACTGCAGCACAGAAGTCTCAGAATCTGACACAGAACGGGCCATTTGCTCTTTGTGTTTGGGGTGACGGTGATGACCGTCATTCCCTCACCCTGAGACACTGTCAGAGACATGATGCAGACTAAAGTCTTCCCACAGGTAACAATAGCTGAACCTCCTGTTTGTTTAACTGCATAAAACAAAGGACAAAAAATGATTACTGCTCATCATTTTTGTACATAACATCATTATATCAGGTTCAGAGAACACAAAGCATAGACATTTAACACTTTAAATAGATGTTTACGTATAATAGGTTAATATGTTTAATTATCAAAACAAATTTAGACCTGAATCATATATCACATAAGGAAGTTACTGCAGTCTGTTTAAGCATGCACAGTTTGTTCATTAATATTAAAATTATTGTCTTTTTTGTTGTTGTTTTCAAGTTCATTAGTATATATTTGTTAATTATCTTAAGAAACACTGTAACTCAAACTCACCTTGTATAGCAGTGGCACGTCTATGCGAGTCTCAGTCCGGATTATAGATGGCACGAGTGTCTGTGGGGTTTTTAAAGGCGGAGTTTTGTTTTGTTTTTCCGGCAGTGACTTCCTCATAGAGTTCAAGTTTAAACTGGTATAACTGGAATGATGCTCATGATGACTTGTATTAGTGTTTAATATGGGAGATGTAAGAAATGTTGTTATTGTTAATAGTAACAAATGTTACTCTCACTCCACAATGGTGAATTATATAAAAGAAAATGGTTTCAGGGCGAATTTGAAATGCACTGTAAATAATTGATTATTGTATACAGTCAAACAGCGCCATCTATCTGCTGGTTATTGCTATTACGGTAGTAGAGCGAGACTGTGGGTTCATAAGGTACATGTATCGTTTCCAAGTGGTTAAATTAAATACCTTAATTTACAAAGAAGCTGTTTTCATATATTTGGAATGCATCCTGTTTTCTGTTTATGATTGCTCTGTTCACACGAAGCATTTAGTGTGGATTATTTGTGTTTTGTGTAAGACTCATTAATATATGCATCAAACAACACCAAGTATTCCAGCTTTCGTTCATGTTTTAATAGACAAAGTGATGGAAGCTAACACCAAGAGCATGTATTTAAAAAGTAATTCAATAATGATCATACATCACATCAGACAGTTAAGAATGTGTTAAAACGACACACCAATCAATAATTGACATTTTATGCCATTATTTTCCAGCAAATGTGTGTTTATATGTTTTTGGACATTGTAGCTGTATATTTCCAGCTTGTTTCTTTTTTTTTCCTTTTTTTTTTCTTTTTTTGTGAAGAAAAAATATGAATAAAACATTTAGCAAATGTAAAATGTAATTAGATCACAATTTACAAATATTAAAATATTTCTGTTGAGCCAGATGTTTTGCCCTTTCCTACTTTTTTTTTCACCCAGGAATTAAACTTTTGTCATCATTTACTCACGCTAATGTTGTTTTAAACCCTTAAGACAACAAAGAATTTTTATTATTGAAATAACATACATTATTAAATATTGATAATATAATTTGTTAAAATTCTCAATTATTTCCAACAAGAACATTAATTTCCTGATAAACCCATGGGGAAAAAGTAAAGACTGAAAAATCTTAGGTATTGAATTTGATGACTGTTTGAATCAAGTCCAAACCTGGAAAGTCCATGGCTATGATCCCAAAACAAGGTTTGGAATTATTTTTAAATTCCTTTTCAAGATGATCATACAAGCAAGGATTGATTTGCTTTGCCAATCCATTTGGCAAAATCCAAATCAACATATATGTACCTAAGCTCGTGCCACTCGAGTAGCTCAGACTCAGAGCAGAACCTGTTCTACACTGATTGGCAGCTTCTTCCAGATGCTTTTTAATCTTTTCCTCTTTGACTTTAACATTAGTTACTTTATAGTCTCCTTTTTTGTCAGTTTCAGAAAGAATAATGCCCAGCTTGAAGCTGTTTTTCTGAACAAAAACAATCTTTCCTCTTACTTCACCAATCCTCGGAACTGACGGCTTAACCCAGATATCTTTAGCATTTTTTATTTCGTTTTCAACTAAATTCTGAACTTTTCCCTTCATTGGAAAAATAGGCTTAACTCTGACAAGCACTGTCTCAGTTGTGAATTCAGATAAAAATTTCCTGATTGTGATGAGAACTTCTGACAATGTTGTATGTTGGTAAATCGGTCCATGCATAACTATTAATTCAAAGCCAGACACTCTCAAGTCGAAGTATCGTATCCCGGCCTTTAGCTGGTTCTCTAGTGACCATGACTGACATTCAGCTAGTGGTCCTCCATGAAGGGCCAAGGACTCATGGGTACCAGGAATGGTGATTTTAGAAATTAACTTTTCATCATCCAGAGTTTCCATCCAGCCAATTTTGTAATTTGCAGGGGGATTGAGAGTTTCCTTATCATTAAACACTTCTTGTTGACTACTCTTGTGCAGTCTGTCGAAAAAAATCAGAATATCAGGTCAACAATGTTCCTGTCACAAGTTCTTCATCTCCAAAAAAATAAAAGTTACTTTAAGAGGTAAGAATATCATAACATCATCCTGCCCACAGGAATTCACAAAATATTAAACAAAAATTAAAAGCCATCCAAAAATAAAATCAGTGGAAAAATGCAATGCTGTCATACATTCACTTTTTTCCAAACAGAAAAAAATTTTACAATGTAAGAAACTAAGAGCTGTTAGAAAAATAGCTTTATTAAACTCCTTATTAAGCCCTTGCAATGATGAGTATTCAATATAAATCTAAAATAACATTCCCTTTGTTGTAGTTTTTTAACTAACCAAACCCTAATAACATACTCAGTTTTAGCACATAAAAAAATAAATTAGTTTAGCGATTTCCTACTCACAGCAGCATCAGGATACACAGAATTTTCACAGGAACTGCCATCTTCTCAATGGTCTGAGGATAGCACAGAATAAAACAATACATTATTACAAAACTGTGTTTACAAAGAGTTTAACACGGTACAGAGGTGACATGATCACTCACAAGGTCTTAATTTTGTGTTCTGAAGATGAATGAAAGTTTTACGGGTTTGGAACAACTTGAGGGTGAGTAATTAATGATAGAATTTCCATTTTTGGACGAACAATCCCTTTTCAAGACTTTTTATGGCTTAAAATTTAATACATACAATTTAGCTGACCTTTTTTTTAAAAAACAATTATTACTGTAACAACAACAACAACAACAAAATATCTAAAATAATCAAAAATAATCTTGATGGTAACCCAGAGACATATGTCAAACCCAGCAGCATTTTAGTTCTGGTACATGTAGAGTTCTGTCTGGGAGATAAGAACTCATTGATATCGATTGGCTATTTGCATATAAAATGGCTCCTAAATATTTAAGCCACACTTTTATGGATGTCCTTGCTTTACTTAACCAAAAATATCAAACAAATTATCCTTTATTTTAAAGAGCACATGCAAACTATTTCATTAAGTTAAGTGTGCAACGTTTTAAATTGTAAAACAGACACACAAAATAGACACACTGTTCAAACTGAAGACAATAAGTATTAGGACTTTATGGTTGTTAAACATTAGTGGAACATTTTCAAAGTTAATGTGATGAACTACTTGTGGCTACCCTTACAAAAAATAAATGTAAGTATTCTTCATTTTATTAAGTATATTTAAGTTCAAGTATTTTAAGCACACTTCATGTAGTCAGTAAACCAATATCAATGTAGCAGTACAGGTCCGTAGCCAGCCTATTGAAAGGGGGGGTTCTTTTTTTCAAAAAGTGGACCTTTTTACAATTTTTCTCCTCCTTTTGTTATGAGGTTCAAATACTTCATTTTGGTGACCTTTTATACACTAATTTGTGCTGGATTAGCTTGTCTGCTGGTATATAACGAGCATGCTTTTTGATGCACCAAAAATATTTACTGCATTTTTGTCAAATTGCTTCCTCATGTACCATTTTTAATTTTTTTTTTGTATTTTTTATGCAATTATATATATATATATATATATCGTTATATATGGGAGCGTTTTTGCTCCAATTTATTTTCACACATCGATCACAGTGCATACAAAGTTAATCCCAAAGAGCGCACAACTGGAGAAATACACGATTACGTTGATTTCGTTAGCTAGAAAAGAAGCAGGGCCGTACGCAGGGTTTTATATTTACCGAGGTCAGAAAATGTTTTATGCCCCCCGAGAAAATTGTGATTTCCTTGGTGTACATATATGCATTTTAAGACGTTTTAAGGCCAACAAATTGGATAACAATAGCTTTAAAACCATGTCAACAAATACATACATATATGCACAGTTTTGAGGCAGCTTTAATCGCATGTTTGGTCATTTCATGACTTCATTTACAACAGAATAACGACGGTGCATGCCCGTAGTTTCTTTAGCGCTTTAGTTTTCCCATAATAAAGTAATATGCAGCGCGCGCCGGCGCATTTGCGCGAGCAATTCTTGAATTCACGCTTCGAGCACAGTAGGCTATAGCCTAACGGCTGATTGGAGTTTTACTGACATAACCTGACGACATCTCATCTGACTGTTGTTCAGCTGAAGCTACTCGTTTGACTTGCGGCTGGCGCTGAGGCGAAGTCGGAATGCGCGTCTGAAAAGCGTTTGTGGTGGTCGTAAAGAGACAGTTCTATATAAACGCAGCGTTTTACTTGGCGCTTGGCCTAGACGCTGGTGACTGGCAGATGGGTGATCAGGACCGAAGAAGAGGACTGAGGAAGGTTGAAAATGGTGAGGATCATGCGTGTAGCAAACAGGTGAGGAGTCAGGTAAGTTGAACGTTAGGTATCAACGAGACCAGACAAATGGTGAAGGGAAGAGTGACTGCTTAAAACTGGTGTGCTGACAAGCTGGTGCAGGTGCGTGCAATTAGTATTCTGGTGATGCAGAACGAGTTGGTGGAGCTGAAGGGTCTGGTGTGGAAGATGGTGTGGCCTCCATGACAATTTGGCTTAGTTGTACATGCGTTTACTCTTTTGATTGAGTAGCTCATTAAATAGGCCTAATTTTTTCCATAGTTTTACATACTATACACTTACTTGTTTGGGCATCCAATAGAATAGATTTGTTGGAAAATATTGATTTATAAAGAAAACAGATATGTTACTAATTCTCAGTATGTGAATTTTTGTGTAGTCTGCTTGTAGTGTACATAGGAATTTACTTCAAATCTTAAAGAGTTAGTTCACCCAAAAATCATCCTCATGTCGTTCCACACCCGTAAGACCTTCGTTAATCTTCAGAACACAAATTAAGATATTTTTGATAAAATCAGAGAGCTCTCTTACGGAGCCCCAGACATGACATGCAGGAAAAAAATAGTAGGCTAAATCGTTCCCTCGATTTACTAAATTGTGCGCCTCGATTTACTATTTTGTTCCCTCGAATTAGTAAATCATGTGCACGATTAAATTTTTTTTCTTGCATGTCATGTGCGGGGCTTCGTACTCTCTGACTCCTCAATAGAAAGTAATTTAACCACCACTTTCAAGGTCCAGAAAGGTACTAAAGACACCATTAAAATAGTCAACATCACTGCAGTGGTTCAACCTTAATGTTATGAAGCGACGACAATACTTTTTGTGTGCAAAAACAAAACAAAAATAATGATTTTATTCAACATTTTCTTTTCTTCTGTGTCAGTCTCCTACACTGTTTATGTTCAACACTTCCAGGTTCTACATCAGAATGCTGAGTCATTATTTGCCAGCTCCTGCGTTAGCAATACAAGCATGCGTCGAGCTGCTCACGTGAATAGTGTCGGCCAATACTGAGCCAGCTGTCTGATGTAGAACCAGGAAGCACTGCACTGTGTTTACTGTCAACTGCATAGGAGACTGACAGAGAAGAGAAGAAATTGTTGAATAAAGTCGTTTTGTTGCTTTTGCACACAAAATATATTCTTAGCGCTTCATAACATGTTGAACCACTGTAGTCACATGGACTATTTTAACAATCTCTTTACTACTTTCTGAGCCTTGAAAGTGGTAATTGTGTTGCAGACTATGGTAAGTCAGATAGCTCACAGATTTCATCAAAAATATGTTAATTTGTGTTCCGAAGATAAACTAAGGTTTTACGGGTTTGGAATGACATGAGGGTTAGTAATTAATAACTGAATTTTAAATTTTGGGTAAACTAACCCTTTAATACTCACGGGATGTGCCATCTGACAGCCAGCTTTCTGTGCACGCGGTTACAAAACTCAGTTACGCACTCAGAAAACCATGTATCAGAAGTTTAGACTGATACGGCTTTAAAATGCATGCAGATAATTAACTTTCAGGATGATGAAGAACTGGAATGTCACCTGAGCGTGGCCATGAAGGAGATGATAATCAAAACCAAACCTTACATTATGGGGACAAAATGGCAATATCCGAAATATTTGTCCTTGTGTCCCCATGAGGAAAACAGCTTATAAATCATACTTATGTTTTTTGAAAATGTAAAAATGCAGAATAGGTAGGTTTAGGGGTAGCGTCTGGTATATAACCGCTTGTTTCCTGCTTCTTGCTGTGCGTCAAGATGCTTGTGTGCTCTTTCTCTTACATTAAAGTAAGTACCTCTTCTTATAGTCAGTGTTCAGGTGTCAGGTTCTGACTCACATTTGCCTTAAATTTTCACACATAATATCTTTATTTGCACTTGGTATTTCTGCCTACATCAATCCACTTCCTGTTTGCATTGTTGTAATGGTAATACATATTTTTTTTCTTTCTTTATTACACATTTTATCAAGAAATTGCATGTAGTAATTTGCACATTAACTGTAAATATCAAAGATAAAGTAAATCATAGTTTAATTTTGAATAAAAAAACTTCTGTGTTGAAGTTTTATTCACAAATATAGGCTATATTTAAAAAAAAAAAAATGACATTTACAACAAACCTGTATTATTAAAATTGTAAATACACTGTCATGTTCAAAATTGAAAAATAAAAGTGTCTGGTTGTCTGTGTAGAGGGATTGACACAAGTTATCTTCTTTGGAAAAGAATCAAGGTGATATACATTAGATTGGTTATCACATGCATAATTCATCATGCCCCATTAAGACAATATTTTATTTAAGTACATTAAAGGGATAGTTCACCCATACCCCCTTTCCACCAGCACGAACCAGGTGCTAGTTCAGAGCTAGTGTTAGTGCCAGTTCGGAGTTAGTTCAACTGACGAGCCTTCTAAGAACCAGTTTGCCTTTCCACAGGCTAGAGCCACCA
Organism: Megalobrama amblycephala; assembly: GCF_018812025.1. Lineage (NCBI taxonomy): Eukaryota > Metazoa > Chordata > Actinopteri > Cypriniformes > Xenocyprididae > Megalobrama > Megalobrama amblycephala. Next base: position 36,577,061 of record NC_063056.1, read on the forward strand.
CAGAGCCAGGTCTTGCGTCACTGTATACGTCTCATATTTCACAGCAAAGCTAGCGCCGCAGCGCCAAACACAAACACACCAGGCTCGTTTGAGATGCATCGGCTTCTCGCAAAGCGATCGGCGCATGACATCAAAGCTCCGCGAGAACGATCCAAAAGCACAAGGAGTCGTATGCTCTACAAACGCTCCCGCCGAATCGGTCCACGCTGCTCCGATGCATCTCGAACAATCAACAATCGCGGATGTTTCACTACTGTTGATGCTCATGGCTTTGCGAACCTACATCGGCATCCAAAAACGGCTCGCCGTAATTTGTATATAGACGGAGATTACAATCGAGCTACTATTAGCTCGATTAGCTGCTATTTCAAAAATGGCGGTCACAAGTTTCTTGTTGGTCACGGTAACTCCGCCTCCAGCCCCTGACGCAAGCGGTTCTTACTTTTAGCCCAGCAATGTTTTGGTGCTACTTACAAGCCACTTTTCCTGGTTCGGAGCTTGTGCTTTGTGTGTCTAAAGACAAAGAACTGATTTGAAACTAGGCTCTGGCTCCGAACCAGCACTCAAACCCCGCCCCCAGCCCCTGACGCAAGCGGTTCTTACTTCTAGCCCAGCAATGTTTTGGTGCTACTTAAGAAACACTTTCTGGTTCGGAGCTGGTGCTTTGTGTGTCGAAAGACAAAGAACTGATTTGAAACTAGGCTCTGGCTCTGAACCAACACTCAAACTGCCTTGGTGGAAAAGGGATACCAGATGTTTATCTGCTTACCCCCAGGGCATCCAAGATGTAGGTGACTTTGTTTCTTCAGTAGAACACAAAGGATGATTTTTCATATAATGCATGGCAATGGGAACTTCGTCTATAAGAGTAAAAAAAAACATGCTCAGACAAATCCATATTAAAACCTGTGGCTTGTGATGACACATTGATGTCCTAAGACACAAAACGATCGGTTTGTGTGAGAAACCGAAACATTTATGTAATTTTTTACCTCTAATACACCACTATGTCCAACTGCCTTGAACATCCGGTTGGTGAGGTCAGAATGCGCTCTGAAGTGATCTCTCGCACTCATTGAATTATAAGCGCGAGAGATCACTTCCGTCATTAGAGTGCGTTCAGACCTCACCAATCGGATGGTTAAGAGAAGGAGAACACTTCCCCAACATAAACAACCAGGTGTGCTCAGCTGTATATAAAAGACAAAGACGTAAAGAAAAGGTAATTTACAGCTGAAGCAACATATTCCCATTGTAAGGACAAGTCCCCTAAGATAGAGAGACTCTGGGTCACTTACGTTGGAAGTTTCATTCATAGCGTGAGTGCACTTGCTACTTATTTTTGTTTATACTTACAGTGCTCAGCGTAAATGAGTACACCCCCTTTGAAAAGTAACATTTTAAACAATATCTCAATGAACACAAAATAATTTACAAAATGTTGACAAGTTTAATATAACATCTGTTTAACTTACAACATGAAAGTAAGGTTAATAATATAACTTACATTACACATTTTTCAGTTTTACTCAAATTAGGGTGATGCAAAAATGAGTACACCCCACAACAAAAACTAGTACATCTAGTACTTTGTATGACCTCCATGATTTTTAATGACAGCACCAAGTCTTCTAGGCATGGAATGAACAAGTTGGCATCATTTTGCAACATCTATCTTTTTCCATTCTTCAAGAATGACCTCTTTGGATGCTGGATGGAGAGTGATGTTCAACTTGTCTCTTCAGAATTCCCCATAGGTGTTCGTTTGGTTCAGATCAGGAGCTACTGAATCACTTTCACACTGTTCTTCTTCAGGATCACTGTCATGTCAAATGCAGCTCCCTGACACCAGCAGCACTCATGCAGCCCCACATAAGGACACTGCCACCACCATGTTTCACTGTATACACCATGCATTTTTCTTTGTGTTCCTTGTGTTTTGAAGCCATCAGTTCCAAAAACATTCATCTTGGTCTGATCACTCCATAGTCTTCATCTTTGTCAGCATGGGCCCTGGCAAACTCTAGGCAGGCTTTTTTGTGCCTGCGATTTTGGCAACGATTTGGTCATCTGAGACAAATTTTGCAAATCCTAAAAGATTCCTAGCCTAAAATCTGTAGTCCTTGATCGCTAGTTTGACATGTTCACAGACAGCCGTTTAATGACCGCTGCGATCAAATTTTACCTCCGATGAAATTCTGGCAGTGTCAGAAGATTTGGCGTACAATCCTTCAGTGTGACCTCTCCTACGACGAACATCAAATTGTCTTTGTTTTTCAAGACAAGCTGTGATCAAAATTAAGAGATGTCTTTGTTAGCCACCATTTCAGTCCCGCGTGTAATGCAGCTCACTGTCACCGATTGTGTGTGGGTTGATGATGTAATACTCCGGACAAGTTTTCATGTGCGCGTCCGTTTTTAACGCGTCTTGACTGTCGTACAGTCTGACTTAAAGGACAGTTGAGATCCCACAGTGTGACATGAGGATCATGTTCATACAGTCTGACAAGCAACCATCGTAAAGGACTATTATAAATCACACAGTGTGCACCCGGCTTTAGTAGGGAAATGAAAACAAACATGAAAAGGTTTGATGCAAAAGTGCTACAGTCATTTATTTCTTAAAAAATCAGCCCCAAAGATCGTAACAAAACTGAAAAAAGTAATAAAAGTTAACACCCACTAATCTATATATAGAGATCAATGGTAACACCACTTTTGTAAAAGAAAACAATTTGTGAAATGGTAATTAAACATGTAATTTAACAATGTTGCGGATGGAGATCTGCTTTAAAATCATTTCACTACAATATTGCCATTCCATTACAAGCAAAAAAAAAAAAAATGACTTTGACTATTTTGTCTGTTAATCTTGTCATGCCGCTCCGGCAGTGGTGTCTTCCAGGAGCAGCTTGTGAATTTCTGGATCCTCCACCGCCTGCAAAACCACAAACAAACAAACATGAACACCCAGAGCAGCTCTCAGAATCTGTCATGATCACAGTGGATTTGACTGATTATTTGATGCGATTGTGGTGATGATACAGTACCTTTGCGTCTTCATCCTCATTGCACAAAGCTTTCCCAGTCAAAACACAGAAACTGATCGTCACACAGAGCTGAAGGACCGACAACACTATCATCATGAGATCTAGTCCTCTGAAGACCATCTAGAGGTGGGTAAATACAAAGATTTTAGATATACAAAGATGGTGCAACATGCACCATTGGAGTCTGATAGCTCCTCCCCCTCTGCTACATAATAGGTTGTTTGCAATCACATGGTTCTGGTGACATGCGAAATTAACATGGAGGGCAAGCAGTGAAAATTAGAATGGAAGAGATGGAGAAAAGTCCATACTGTGCTGGTTTAGAAAGGTATAAACAGAAAATCACAACATATTTTGGACGTGAACCTTATGGTATGAAGAGGAGCGATTTCTCTACTTAACTGAAAGACTTGACTGCCATCGAAGCGGTAGATATAGAGAATGTGAAGCTGCTGTCACGCCATGTCAAGTTCTAGTCTGGTTTGTTTATATCGCGCTGCCTTTCAGCTTACACGCAGCCACTTCAAAACTGTTCACAAGCTTATATGGGTTTGATTTTGGTTGTCATTTGTTAAAATAAATACATAAAAAAATAAATAAAAACACAGTGTGTCGGTTTCTGTCAAAGATTATTAAAGGTCCCGTTTTTCGTGTTTTTTTGAAGCTTTGAGTGTGTTTATAGTGTGCAATATAACATGTGTTCATGTTTCGCGTGTAAAAAAACACAGTATTTTTCACATAATTTACTTATCTGTATACCGCTGTTTCCACTGTCATAAAAACGGCCTGATGACTTCCTTGTTCTGTGAAGTCCCTCCTTCAGAAATACGTAACGAGTTCTGATTGTGCCAGCGGTTCCTGTGTTGTGATTCGACAGCAGCTTAGCGAACCCAGAGCGAACCTTGCCCAGAAAGGTCACGCCTCTTACCATAACGTATGCTGCACATAGTTTTACATGTGGATTATTGTGGTGCCGTGCCGAATGAACACAAAAGACAATAATTCCCGAGAGACTGAACTCTTTAATCTCCACAAGCAGCGACAGAAAATGTACAACGTTAGCACTCACTCAGAAGAGTACCTCATACGGCAGGGATGGGCAACTCCGGTCCTGGAGGGCCAGTGTCCTGCAGAGTTTATCTCCATCCCTGATAAAAACTCACTTGCCTATAACTTTCTACTAATCCTAAAGACCTTGATTAGCTGGTTCAGGTGTGTTTGATTAGGGTTGGAGCTAAACTCTGCTGGGCAGTGGCCCTCCAGGACCGGAGTTGCCCATCCCTGTCATACGGAAAACAGCCATATACATAAGCATAGTCCCCTCTTGTGGCCATTATGTGCACTGCAGTCCAACATTAACTATTGCAGTAAAGATACCACAATTATAATTTTCGGGAACCGAGTTAAACATAAATTGTAACCATTGAGCTCTAAGTACAGTGTCCCTGGGAAGGCCAAACAAAGGTGATTGGACTGCGGGATGAAAATAACAGCGTTTCGACGACATGGCGACAAACACACTCTACAAACGCAACTCTTGCTCTTCTCCGTGGGAGCGCAACAAGACCACGCCCCCTTTTTTGTGTATTCCTGTGGGCGGAGGTTAGTCAAAAAACTGTTTTAGTGACGTCATTAAAGAAGGAAGTAGAGGGATGTAGTCCAAACTGGCCGTTCGATGTAGGCAACTTCTGTTAAATAAAATATCTAGCTTGGCATTGAACTTTGAGCTTTAAAATTTTACAGATTTTATTTATACTATAACAACAACATTACACACTAACTAAACATGTTTTGAAACATGGGATCACGAAGAACGGGACCTTTAAAAAGGGTGGCTGTCCGCTGAATGTGACCCTCCGATTCTCCTCTGTGGTCATATGGGAAAGTGAATATTTACAAAGAAAACATTAAAACTACAGTTACATTTACACCCTTCCAACAAAGAAATGGATCGACTTCTGTCAGCTTGTTGAACACTTTTTTTTTATTTGGACATTTTCTACCATATGATGGCTGAAGCGGCAGCGCATGACACTGTTTTCACAGTAACCAGATCAACATTGTAAACGGAATTCTACAAAACTGAAGTGAAAACACCAAATGATCATGAAATGGGATAAAATAGTTTCACTTCCCTGCAAACGATACCATGAAGGATGTGAATACTAAATCAAGTCAAAAACAAAAAAGGTAAGCAGGTATCCGTATTCATTTCAGTTTTAGCAGACGCAAAATGCTATAAAAGGTGACAACTTTTAAAGTTAAAAAATGATATAAGTTGCGTAAATGAAAAAAGCTCATTGTGGTTTCTAAGTTTGATAGATTTGAGCAACCATAAATGACACAAAACATAGGAATTTTGAATTTGTGATAGGATTCCTATATAGAAAAATCACTCCTTGCCCTCCAGCCGCATTTCGCATGCAATAATGACATCATGTGCAAACAACCTATTAAAGGATTAGTCCACGTTCAAATAAAATTTTCCTGATAATTCTCACCCTCATGTCATCCAAGATGTTCATGTCTTTCTTTCTTTGGTAGAAAGAAATTTAGGTTTTTGATGAAAACATTCCAGGATTATTCTCCTTATAGTGGACTTCAGTGGCCTCCAGAGGGTTGAAGGTCAAAATTACAGTTTCAGTGCAGCTTCAAAGGGCTTTAAATGATACCAGACGATGAATAAGGGTCTTATCTAGAGAAGCGATCAGTCATTTTTGAAAAAAATACAACTGTATATGCTTTAAAAACACAAGTGATCGCCTTGCACGTGCTTCCGCTTTCCGCATTCTTCAAAAGGCTTGTGCTGTATGTCCTACGCCTTCCCTATTCAACTTACGGAGCGAACGCGGCGCCAGTTCCGTTTTTTTCTGTAAGTAGAATAGGAAACGTGTAGGACATACAGTGTATGCTTTTTGAAGAATACAGAAAGCAGAACCACATGCAAGGCGATCATTTGTGTTTATAAACATACAGTTGTATTTTTGTAGAAAATGACCGATTGTTTTGCTAGATAAGACCTTAATTTCGACTGAAGAAAGAAAGAGTAAATTATCAGGAAAATTTTATTTGAAAGTGGACTAATCCTTTAAAGCACATGTCCCACATAAAATTTAAAAAATGCACTTTTTCTTTTTGATATTTTCAGTGTTACTCGCACTATCTATACTTTCAAAACGGCATAAGTATGTTAATTGGGATGCATCTAGTCAGTGTCCTGAGACGCACTCTTAGAACTGAACGTGAGCATTGGCTGGTCTAGCCTTAAAAATAAGCTTTTTAACAGTATTTGAGCACAAGAAACAACATTTATGATACAGTTCATGGCAGATTTTGTTGCTGATTTGAAATAAGTGATTTAAATGTGAGTGTGGTGAGCAGTTTTTGAGATTTCAGGACTCCTCTGTTCAAGTAGATAAGAATTGGTCTTGGATGCCCGAAATAGAGTGGAGCAGTCTAGTCCCGGAAGTAAAAACTCAATTCATTTTCTCCATAGGGAAATAGATTTTTAACAGTAAATTATAAACCTTCAAATACAGACCTACTGTGAGCTACAAGGTTGTTAATCATTGGTTTTTGCTTCTGTTGAAGACATTAGCCCACATTATTTCAACTTATTTTTAAAGTAATTATGTTTAACAGATGAATTCATGCTGAAAAACTACATTACCCATGACACTGTACAGAAAAATTCCACCAGAGAGTCGAAACAAGCAGCTCCAAAACAAACCTTTAGCTCCGCCCACTCCCATGAAGCACTGTGAATGCCTCGATCGAGTCGGTCTCCCTACACTCTTTAAATACTTAAATATTTGTATGTAAGCATATTTTGCAATAAACTTAAAATATATTGTTTTATACACATAATCAACAGTTTTAAATGAGTAGTTTTATATTTCTCCATCGTTTTTAAGTTTCATGGGATTGTAGTTCTTTCCCTCACTAAAGATATTAAGTACACAGTTTTGTATCTTTGTGCTTTTGTCTGCTGATCAAATACTTTTTTGTGTGTGTGTGTGTGTCAGTTTGTATAATGTTATTTGGTTATAATGATTTATAACTCTTCAACAAAGACTTTTTTTTAAATGCCCATGAAGGAAATGAATGGAAAACTAATTCTGGAACCAGCGCTGCTGAAAAAGTTGACAGGCCTGGAGATCATGTTGCAAATATGGCCGCAGAGTAAACAGACTTTCCTTGAAAGGGATTTTGGACTTTTTAGTGTCAACTTATTAAAAGGAAAATCATCCATAAGTCCTGTGAGAAACATAAATCTCTATCACTACTCAGACTTAGTGCACCATATCTGAACCACTTTTATGGTGTTATTTGTCTTTTTGGAGCTTGGCATTACATGGAAAGGAGTGACCAAGAAATTCCATTTTTGCCTTTTTGGAAAAGAATTTTAACTGTGAGTATGTTTGGAAGACGATTTGATGAGCAGTATCTTGTCTTACCGCCATAGTATCATTACCTCAGTGAGATTCTTGTAGTACAGACAGGTCTCAATTCTCATGTTCTCTTCAGGGGAAGGGGTTCTATATCTATCATAATCATAGCGTGAATAGCCTGAATAAGAATTGTAGCTTTGATCACAAGAATAGTAATATCCAGTATGACTATTCCCAAGGTTCACTGAATACAGCGCAACAGCTGTGATAGCCAGTGCAGCACTGACTACATTCACAATCATTCCGATGACCAGCTGTAAAACACAAACAATATATATTAACTTGCAAAACTGGAACTGTCAAAAACACAGATGCCTTTCAAAAACTTACCAGACAAGAGCTGGGAAACTTAGCTGCAAGAATACACACAATTCCAGCTACAAGGAACTATAGACAAAAGCAAACAAACAAAAACATCTGTGCATTTTTTTCTTTCACATTTTTGCTTTAGATTTTGAATAAATCAAATGAATGATACAAAATGAGACCCAGGTCTTACCACACTACCGAGCCAAAAGGGTCCCATGGCCATCATATCCATGCTCCAGCATAACCCAAAGCATGTAAACACGATCCCCACCACAATATTGAGGATACCAACAATCATCTGCACAACCTATGGAACGAGAAGAATATTTTTTATGCCACCATCTATCAAGAATCTTAAAATAAGAATATCTCTAGTTTGGCACAATTACATTGTAAGTAAACCAATCAAATTTTTGCTTTCAGTGTGGACAGGCGAATTACTTCACAACCTTTCCAAAATGTTGTATATTGTTTGAATAAATTTAATTCTGTCAGACCACTACCAATAAAGATTATTAATGATAATAAAGAATGTTAGCAATAAAACAATTTAAACGATAGTAATAAGCAATAGCAATTCAAAGGATTAGTTCACTTTCAAATAAAATTTTCCTGATAATTTACTCACCCCCATGTCATACAAGATGTTCATGTCTTTCTTTCTTCAGTCGAAATTAAGGTTTTTGATGAAAACATTCCAGGATTATTCTCCTTATAATGGACTTGAATGGCCTCCAGAGGGTTGAAGGTCAAAATTACAGTTTCAGTGCAGCTTCAAAGCCGAACTTTATATGATACCAGATGAGGAATAAGGGTCTTATCTAGCGAAACGATCTGTCATTTTCAAAAAAATACAACTGTATGTGCTTTATTAACACAAACGATCGCCTTTCACGTGCTTCCGCTTTCCGTATTCTTCAAAAAGCTTACACTGTATGTCCTACGCCTTCCCTATTCAACTCACGGAAAAAAAAGGAAACTGGCGCCACGTTCATTCCCTAAGTTGAATAGGGAAGGTGTAGGACATACAGCGTAAGCTTTTTGAAGGTTCTTGCATGTGCAAGGCGATAATTTGTGATTATAAAGCATATACAGTTATATTTTTTTCGAAAATGACAGATCGTTTTGCTAGATAAGACCCTTATTCCTCGTCTGGTATCGTTCACTATATGGAGAATAATCCTGGACTGTTTCCATCAAAAATCTTAATTTCTTTTCGACTGAAGAAAGAAAGACATGAACATCTTGGATGACATGGGGGTGAGTACATTATCAGGAAAATTTTATTTGAACGTGGACTAATCCTTTATGGTTGGTGGTACTCTTCTGGGCAAAACTCCCCACTCATTCAAGCAGCCATGCCTGGACAGAGCAGGGAGCGCAGTGATACTGCGAATTACGCATATCATCCTAAACGATCCAGCCGGAGGTGGTATGATTCTTGCAACAAGCATGATGCTAATCACATAGCAACAAGCGTGTTGCCAATTGAGTATCGTGCACCTTGGCAGCAAGCATGCTGCCAAAACACGTATCAGCAATAGTAACAAGCATGTTACTGAGCCCCGTTGAGCCTTTATTGCAACAAGCATGTTGCAAACCTAATTCGGATGGGTTTTTCCTTCTCTAATGGGGAAGCTTACACCCCTAGTGGCAGCAAATCTGATACAACAAGCATGTTGAAAATCACTAACTAGTATAACGGTACGCGTACTCGTACTGAACAATGTTGTTGGTGTCAAGCAGTTTCTCTAAATAATGCTGCTTGGCTCCATTTGTCCATTTCTTTTTACCGTATTGCAAAAGGCAAACAAATATCAAGCTGTTTCACGATTTTTCTCAGTCTCACTGTCGAAGTAACCATGGTAACGGATAGCTATCCTTCTAACATGGCGATGCCTTCCCAAAATGAAATGAGGAGTGAAAACATTGTGACATAACTCCTCATTCTCTATAGCAACTATAGCTTTAAGGCCGAGCATTTTCCAATGTCAGGTCAGGTCACCTTTATTTATATAGCGCTTTTTACAATGCAGGTTGTATCAAAGCAGCTCTACATTGATAACGGGTACATAATTTTTGCTGCACAGCAGCTCTTCAAGAATAGTGTCAATGCAGGCAGATCAAAGCACTGTTGAATAAATGTCAAGAATACTGTTGAATATCAAATGTCAAGTCAAATGTCAAGTGTCCCCAACTAAGCAAGACAAAGGCTTGATATAACAACTATAGATTTAAGAACAGCATGTTCCCACTTCCCAATAGCAACTATAGATTTAAGAACAGCGTGTTACTGGTGTTACTGAATACTGGAAGGTGTATTTGAAAGACGCGGTCTAATCTGAAATGTATCATGGATAAGCTGAATGTCAGATGACGCGAGCTTGACTGACGTGTCTGCCAGAACTGACGCTTGATTCTGCTTGCATAAATAAATTTGCAACTAAAATGTAACTTTTCTCAAAGTTGCAGCATGGTACTAATAATGGTACTAATAATTTTGACTAATCCAAAACTGCGTTAGATTTTGGTGTTTTTAAAATGTTTCTAATACATTGTACTCATTGTACTGACAAAAGCAACTGCAACCAAATTGTGAAATGTTGTAAAACATTTAAAGCATCTTAAATCTTATATCTTTCCTACCCCCAGTTTGAGGTTAAGCCTAAATGCAATTTGCATTGACAAATCTTAAAATATCTCAGTGCCATTGTTTTGTCTCAAGATGCACACCAAATTTTTTTTTCTAATGCACATTTAAAAAGACACTTACATGCCCTGATTGAACTAAGGGCTAATCCTGTCTTAATCTCAGCCCTCTCTGTGAAACCGGACCTTAGTGTTTAAATTAAATCTATTCAAAGTAGCCTAAAATGACAAGACCTTAAAGTGTCTGACTTACCCCAAAAGCTATGTGGGTGTTCGTCAGCTTTCCTTACATATCCTGAGATACAGAACACACTGGACTGCAGCACAGAAGTCTCAGAATCTGACACAGAACGGGCCATTTGCTCTTTGTATTTGGGGTGACGGTGATGACCGTCATTCCCTCACCCTGAGACACTGTCAGAGGCATGATGCAGACGAAAGTCTTCCCACAGGTAACAATAGCTGAACCTCCTGTTTGTTTAACTGCATGAAACAATAAGGACAAAAAAAATGATTACTTTTCATCATTTTTATACATAATGTCATTATATCAGGTTTGGTGGATACAAAGCATAGACATTTAACGCTTTAAATAGATGTTTACATATAATGATACACAATGGATGAATATATTTAATTATCGAAACAAATTTAGATCTGAATCAAAGTTAAGGAACACAATCCATCGGCTTATGTTTCCTATAAGGAAGTTGTGGTACTGCAGGCTGTTTAACCATGCACAGTTTGTTCAGTAATATTAAAATTATTGTCTTTTTTGTTGTTGTTTTCAAGTTCATTATATATTTGTTAATTATCTTAAGAAACACTGTAACTCAAACTCACCTTGTATAGCAGTGGCACGTCTATGCGAGTCTCAGTCCAGATTAGAGATGGCACAAGTCTCTGTGGGAGTTTTTAAGGCGGAGTTTTGTATTGTTTTGTTTTTCCCAGCAGTGACTTCCTCTATAGAGTTCAAATTTAAACTGGTAGAATTGGAATGATGCTCATGATGACTTGTATTCTACTTGTGAGCAAGCTCATTCTATTCAACTGTTTAATAATTTTACCTTGACAAATCCAACCTTAATTGCTGAAATAATAATTAAACAATTTTTCCATTGGCTACTGTCAGAAATGTAGGAGTTACTCTTGATCCTTCATTGACTCTGGATGTTTACATTAGTAAACTTTCCAAAGATGGATTTTTACAGCTTCACCGTTTAGCCCAACTTCTTGCTTATGTCTCCCCAAAAGATGCTAAATCATTGAATCCAGAACTTTTAGAAAACTACAGAGCAGTATCCATTCTTCCTTTCATTGCAAAGACACTTGAGAGAGTTGTGTTCAACCAACTGTCTACTTATCTCACACAGAACAACCTCCTTGACAACCACCAGTCTGGCTTCAAGAGTGGCCACTCAACTGAGACTGCCTTGCTCTCAGTCACTGAAGCCCTGAGACTGGCACGAGCAACTTCAAAATCATCAGTACTCATCTTGCTGGATCTGGAACTCACTACTTCAGACTTATGCGCCCTCCAGAAACTTGCATTCTGCAAGTGAACGGCGCCTTGTGGTGCCATCACAAAGGGGCACAAAATCGCTCTCACGGACCTTCTCCTGGTCTGTTCCTGGCTGGTGGAATGACCTACCATGCTCTATCCGAGCAGCTGAGTCTTGAGCCATTTTCAAAAAAATGCTAAAGACGTATCTTTTTCATCAGCACTTAACCCAGTAATAGTAGCACTTACCTTGATTTCTATTCTTGTTCCATCTATTTGTGTATTTATTAAAAAAAAAAAAAATTCCTTTCTACGAGCACTTTACTGAGGTAACTGTGACTTCACACAGCACTTACATACTGTTGTTCTCATGTTGATTTGATTGATTGTACTACTCTCATTTGTAAATCCCTTTGGAGAAAAGCGTCTGCTAAATGACTAAATGTAAATGTAATTAGTTTTTATTACATCACGCCTCGACTACTGTAATGCTCTTTTTGCTGGATCACTCTATTTCTCGTTTACATTACATTCAAAATTCTGCTGCAAGAATATTAACCCACACTAAACGATCTGCTCATATTACCCCTATCTTATTTAAACTCAATTGGCTTGCTGTATCATCTCGCATTACTTACAAAATCCTTCTGCTTACTTTTAAATCACTCAATGGCCTTGCTCCTTATCTCTCTGATCTACTGTCTCCTTATGTTCCGCCTCGATCACTTCGATCCTCAGGGAGCGAACTTCTTATTGTACCTAGATTTTGTCTATCTTCAATGGGCCGCAGGTCATTTTCCATCATTGCACCTAAACTATGGAACTCTATACCACTAGCACTAAGGACAATAACCTCACTCTCTGTATTTAAATCACAACTCAAAACCTACTTGTTTACCCAATACTATCAGTCATAACATGTTCAGACACTCTCCTCATCCTAACAGCTGTAATTCTCTGAGTACTATTTTTGTTCTGTGTATTTGTTGCATCTACTATTCTTTGTTTGTCACTTATTGACACAATCCTTTTTCTGTTGTTACTTATGATGTATCTCTGTTTTATATATGTAAATTGTACCATGATATGCAACTGCATTCATTTCTATCCCTGGACTGGGCAAATGTCTACTGTCCACTTGATTATGATACGACTGTTTTTGTTCATGTGAATCGATTGTCTATTATGTTACTGTTTTTGTAAAGCGTCCTTGAGCTTGGGAAAGGCGCTATATAAATTAAACATATTATTATTATTATTATTATTATTATTATTATTAATAATAATGTTTAATATGGGAGATGTAAGCAATGTTATTATTGTTAATAGTAACAAATGTTAACCTCACTCCACAATGATGAATCATATAAAAGAAAAGAAAGATGGTTCCACAGCGAATTTGAAATGCGCTGTATTGATTATTGTATACAGTCAAACAGCGCCATCTATCTGCTGTTTATTGCTATTACGGGACGTGCGTAGAGCGAGACTGTGGGTTCATACTGTATATCGTTTCCAAGCGGTTAAAATAACTTAATCTGCAATGTAGTCATTTTTAAATTATCTATGAACGTGTTAAGAAGTTGTTTTCATGTATTTGGAGCATACCCTGTTTTCTATTTATTAGAAATTACGTTGCTTTTAGTGTGGATTATTTGTGTGTTTTGTTTTGTGTAAGATTTATTAATATATGCAGCAAACAACACCAAATATTTCATATCGTGCAGCTTTCGTTCTTGTTTTAATAGATAAAGTGAAGGAAGCTAATACCAAGAGCATGTATTTTAAAAGTAATTCATTATGATTTCATGTTGACTTTGTCACTTCAACAAGAAGCTGATGAGACAGGGATTGCAATGCTTTATTTAGTTCAGAAATATATGATCATCACATCAGACAGTTAAGAATGTGTTAAAATGACACACCAATCAGTAATTTTCCATCAAATGTGTGTTTATACGTTTTTGGACATTATAGCTGTACAAGCTTGTTGCGTTTTTTTTTTTTTTTTTTTTTTTTGTGAAGAAAAAATAAGAATAAAACATTTAGCAAATAAAAAGTAATAACAAATTAATCAAAATCAAAACTTCTGGTAGTTGTTGAGCCGTATGTTTTGCCCATGCCTTTCTTTCTTTCTTTCTTTCTTTCTTTCTTTCTTTCTTTTGAGTTCACCCAGAAACTAAATTTTGTCATAATTTACTCACGCTAATGTTATTCCAAAACCATAAGACAACAAAGAATTAGGCATATTATTATCTGATGAAAGCAACAAGAACATTATTTTCTTGATGAAACCATGTGAAAAATCTTAGGTAAGCCCATTGAATTTGATGACCATTTGAATCAAGTCAAAACCTGGAAAGTCCATAGCTATGATCCCAAAACAAGGCTTGGGATTCTTTTTAAATTCCTTTTCAAGATGATCATACAACCAAGGATTGATTTGCTTTGCCAACTTTTTTGGCCAAAAACGAAACCACCAAACTGTATTTAAGCTTGTGCCACTCGAGTAGCTCAGACTCAGAGCAGAACCTGTTCTACACTGATTGGCAGCTTCTTCCAGATGCTTTTTAATCTTTTCCTCTTTGACTTTAACTTTAGTTACTTTATAGTCTCCTTTTTTGTCAGTTTCAAACAAAAGAATGCCTAGCTTAAAGGTGTTTTTCTGAACAAAAACAATCTTTCCTCTTACTTCACCAATCCTTGGAACTGACTTCTTAACCCAGATATCTTTAGCATTTCTGATCTTGTTTTCAACTAAACTGGGAACTTTGCTTAACTCAGGGTCAACAGGCTTCACTCTGACCAACACGGTCTCAGTTTTATATTTAGACAAAAATTTTCGAATTGTTTCGAGAGCATCAGGGAAAGTTGTTTTTTGGTCAATCCATCCATGCTTAATTTTCAGGTTTTCCCCAGACACTCTCAAGTCGAAGTATCGTATCCCGGCCATTAACTGGTTCTCTAGTGACCATGCCTGACATTCTGCTGGTGGTCCTCCATAAAGAGACAAGGATTCATGGGTACCAGGAATGGTGATGGTAGAAATTAACTTTTCATCATCCAGAGTTTCCATCCAGCCAACTGCATAATTTTCAGGGAGATTGAGTGTTTTCCCATCATTAAACACTTCTGGATCACTACTCTTGTGCAGTCTGTGGAACAAAATCAGAATATGAGTTTAACAATGTACTGTACCTGTCACAAGTTCTTCATCACCAGCATAATGTATAGCTTGAATGCACTGTAAGCTGCTTTGAATAAGTGTCTGCCAAATTAATAAATGTAATGAGAAGTAACAGACTTAAAGTTAAAACTACAAGAATCCAAACAGAAATCAAATTCAGGTTGGCAAGCAGGTTCTTCCAAAACTTTTAATCATGCTACATTTGAATGAAATTCAGTGGAGAAAAGCAGGTAAGTATTCTACTTAAGTAAAGTTGGCCGCATATTCACAGATTTGAACTTCCCGAGTCAATAACTCCTGAGCTAAACGCTGTTACTACACAAATAACACTTCTTTTCTATCATAGTAATGTAGAGAGGCAGCTACAACCCAATTTTCCTCAAAATCAGCTTTCTTCCGTGGTGGACAAAATACACAAGTCTCTATGTGCGGACGACTGAGAGACAGATTACAAGGGACCGTCTGCAAAGTGCAAAACTCGAAAAGCGAATACTACAAAAGTAACTTAACTGTAATACACTGTACTGTCACCAAATTCAGCTCACGCAGCACTGATGTCCTGATAGTTATACTACAACACTTATTTTGAGTGAATCACAATGTGAATCAGCTGAGTGTCAACTGATGCGAGCTTGACTTAATTAACCAAACTTACAATAACTTAAAATGCATTAATTCCGTTTTTTATATACTCACAGCAGCATCAGGATACACATAATTTTCACAGGAACTGCCATCTTCTCAATAATCTGAGGATAGCACAGAATAAAACAATACATTAATACAAAACTGCATTTACAATTTTTTAATGCTGTACAGAGGTGACATGAGTGTAATTACACAGGGATTATAGTTGGAGGAAACAATGGTCAAATATTATTATTATTATTATTATTATTATTATTATTTGCAAATGGTACATTTTTGACAGATAAAATAAAAACTGCAAATTAAGTTGTTTAAGCCATTTCAAGACTACATTAAATTTTGCTGACCTTTTTAAACAATTGTTACTGTTACAAAATAAATAAATAAACAAACAAACAAATAAAAAAAAGATCTTGATGGACACCCAGAAAAAAGTTTCAAATACTGCAGCGTTTTAGTTCTGGTACAGAGTTATGTGGGACCTATAAGAACTCATTGATATCAAGATTGGCCAAGTATTCTTAAGTAAAGTTCAAGTATATTTTAAGTATACTTTAGTCACTAAACTAATATCAATGTACTATTAATATACTTTTAAGTGTACTATTTCAATACTTCTTGGGACTAAATTGGCCCTCTTTTAGTGTATAAAAGGATACTAAATAGAATATAGTGTAACAGTAGTAAACTTTGAGTATACAACTAGTTTCCAATACGTTTTTCGTTTGTACTGCCACCATACTATAAGTGAACTTACCTTTACTAGTTAAATAATAATAGCACTTTTTTTTTTAGTTTATGAAAGTACACTTTGAAGTATGCTTTCAGTAAACTACTAGTTATTAGTATTAGTATTAGTTTTATACTATAGTATACTTGTACGTTTTCTTTGTAAATCAATATTTTCAAACAATGTTAGTTTATAACACAGTATGTAAAACTATGTGAAAAAAGTATTTAGCTACTCAATCGAAAGATGTTAAATTAAAGCCTATTAAATGTTATAATGATAGCTTTCAAATGTTGAATGGCTATAATTAATGGCTATTATTTAATAGAGACTTTAATAGAGAACAGTAACAATACTGGTATTGTGAATGAAGGCCTTCATTCATAGTGTGTAGTAAAAATATGCCATTAAACACACATTTAAAATACTATCTTTATGTTTTTTCTACATTATTTCAGAGATTCAATGTGAAAATATTACAATATAAAAACAGGCCTATATTACAAACATAAAGTTGTGTTCGATTAATCACGACTAATTACAGAAAATGTGCAATTAATTCGTTTTTTAATCGATTGACAGCCGAATTAATTAAATATAATCAGTTGCTCTCATGGTCACTTCGTCATGTTGTTGGCTTAATGTTTATTCATTTTTCTCAATCAGACATACTTTTCTTAGATCACAATTTGAAATTGTCAAAACTAGCTTGTTCAACCTCCATAATGTCTCACTTCTGCACATGTGCACATCAAAAGCTTTTTTTTTTTTTTTTTTTTTTGCCAATGCTTTGGTAGCCTATGATTATGTACAGTTGTCTGCTGTTTCCTTATCAATTGCTTATGTCACGTTGATCAAAATAATTCATATTTATGGTAGTCTTCTGCGGCAATGGCATCAATTAATTTCCCTGTGAATTCAGTGGACCAGAAAATACAATTACAGATGAAGCTTACCCTGTCCTTCGTCTGTGTGTCTCTGAGACTGTCAGGTGTTTGTGTATCAGCGCTGATTTCGTCGAGATGCTTGTGTGCTCTTCTCTCACATTAAAGTAAGCGCCTCTTTTTATAGGCCGGTAAGTAGGCTAACCGCATAAAGATAGTTTGCGGTTTGATATTCAGATATCGTTTGGCTATGAATCTGCAGTGTGCTGTCGTAGACATGCAAATAATAGGCCTATTGCATTCTTCATGATCTGTGAATTCAGGTGACGTGGCCCTCCGGTCTAAAATCTGTTGTTTTTCCCCCCTTCATAGTGACTCTTAATTTTATAATGTGCATAGCTCCAAAAGATTGACACTAAGAAGACTGAAAACAGTGTCATCTTGACCTGCTTGATTTGTGAATTTTTTCACAGAAAAGCACTTGTCAATAAACCCCGTGGTAAGTTCGCTAGTCAGGAATGTGAAAAATAGGCATCCTTGTTTAATGTTAATACAAAATCACTTGTTTTATATTGAGCCTGATTTGTGAAAACTTTCACAATCACATTTTATTGTGTTTCAGTGTGTTTCTCACTGCTCTGTCCTCTATTTCTTGTGTAATAATGACAGGCTGTGTCATTGAATAATGGTCCAAGCCATGAAATCTGGAGGTGACCAGGACCGGCAACTTGCCCTTTTCACACATAACATCTATACATGTTATTTCTGCCTGTGTCAATCTACGTCCTGTTTGCATTGCATTGATGCTATGGTAATACACAATTTTTTCTTTTTTTATTGCACATTTTATCTAGATGTTTCATTCCTAACTCTCTACATTTTTTCATTTGGCAGTTTAAAAAAGATGCCTGAGTGTCAGGATTCTGTCACTTTGCTTGGTCTAGTTCAGGAGTATTCAATTAAAATTCCAAGAGGTCCGGCCTCTATATTCCCTTCCCAGTGGATATCCTGCCAATGCCTTTTTGGAATAGTTATACATTTCCATCTGGGCAGCAGTAATAACCAGTCAAAGTGTAGTTCTTAAACATAATTTAGGGAAGAGTGAGCCCATCTAATCTTCCAATCAACAGCCAGAGTAGCAGCTGCTTACCTCTCTTCAGTCTCAGCTGTTCCAGCATCCCTCCACCTTCATCTCAGGTACCTTGCCCTATCTATGTAATCATATCTTATATTTATTCATACATCAGAGCTCAAGTTGAAGCTGCTTCATCAAGCCACTCATCGGTGGACAGCAAGCCAAATTAGCTAACCTGGGTAAACAAACTCGTTAAATAGTCATAAAAGATTGCTTTGGGCCCTGAGATATTGGGCCCTGAGAGCCAAAGAAGTGGTGTCTGAGAATTTTATACCAGCGTATATGATCCTATGATGCTGGTTTTTGCCTTCTCATTCAGCGCTCCAGTTACTCCAACAGTACACTGAACTGAGGACAGTACAGACATGTCCAACACATTGAGTACTGACTGCCAAAGGTTTCGAAAAGGGGGCAAAATGTTTCTGATATCGATATATAATCACCAGCCACTTTATTAGGTACACCAGTACTGGGTTAGGCCTCCTTTTGCCTTCAGAACTGCCTTAATTATTAATGTCATAGATTAATGTCAACAAAGTGCTGGAAAAGTAGTTGCTGTAGATTTGCACATCCATGCAAATATCCTGTTTCACCACATCCCAAAGGTGCTATATTGGATTGAGATCTGGTATCTATGGAGGCCATTTGGTTATGGTGAACTCATTAGCCCCTTTCACACAGCAATCCTGGTAAATTACCATAGAATATTACCTATGACGTATAAGAAAAAATTATTCTTATGATTATTATGATTATTCTTTTATGGTTAGGCCTATGCCTATTAATCCTGTCAAACATTATTCTTGAATCAATCCATTTATGAATGTTATTTTTATTTATTATATCTTTTGATGTCATATACTCATAGTTCATATATTCATATATTCTATTCAGACATTCAGTTCACCTCTTTAAAGGTTCTTTACATGTTGTAACAGCTCTATTTGGAACTATATCATCCTGAAGAACCCTTTACATGCTGAAATGGTTCTTTGTGTTAGAGTTTAGGGTTCTTTATTCAACAAATCTGTAACTGTCAAAGCTTCGTTACTGATTTTCAAGAGCTCAGCTATACAACACAGACTGTCAACACACTCTCAACATTTCTTTCTTATAATTTTAACTTTAAAAATTGTAACTGGTTTCCTACCAATCATGTCTTTTTCTCTTTTCAGAACATGTGTGACCAGCTTAATTGTGTATTTCAAATGCTGTCACATACCATAACTTCATCATCTGCAGAGAGAAACCGCCACTCAGAATACACACATAATGAAGGACGTAAAGATATCATAGAGGAATGTGAAGATATTTCACTGGAACTACATCTTCATTTCATCTATATTATGTTCAATGTCAATTAATATTTATTAATGTATTCAGCTAACAGTTGTTGTTAGAGCACTGTCGTTTTTGCTACAATTTGCCATGTCAAATTGTATGTTCTATATGGAACTTTATAAAAAAGGGTTCTATTTAGCATCAGAAATGGTTCTGCAATTGTTACAAGCCAAAGAATCCTAATTTGGTACTGTTTAGAACCATTTTTCTTAAGAGTGTGCCCTGAAGATGTGAGTCTAAATTTTGTTGCCACATCTCCAGAAGTTGAGACATACTATGTTATCTCCTATATTGATATTTCATATCTTTATCTGCAAAGTCTGGTATCCTGTCTCATATCACATGTGTCGCATAAACTCGTTGTCTTACTTGGAATCAAAGTGAAAAAAAGTATTCTTATGGTTTCCAGACATCAAAATCAGAATCAGAGAGAGCTTTATTTTCAAGTGCACTTGCACATACAAGGAATTTACCTTGTGTAGAACCTCTGCTGGGCCTTTTTCATAAAGGAGTCTATGTGATTGTCCTACTTCAGGTCCTGAAAGATGGTGGAGCCCAGGAATGACTCCACTGCTTCCATGGTGCTGTTCATGATGGTGAGTATGGGGAATGCTGGGCTGTTTCTCATGAAGTCCACTATCATCTCCACTGTTTTGAGCATTTTAAGCTACAGGTTTTTATGACTGCACCAGACAGTCAGTTTTTCGACTTCTTGTCTGTAGACTTGACACCATCCTGGATGAGGCCAATGACTGTGGTGTCATCTACAAACTTCAGAAGCTTGATTGAGGTCATGGGGTCATGTACTTGGTGATGTTCCTTAGACCTGGTTACACAAGATTTTTTTTTATCCCCACTTCTGTAAGCATCCTCTTTGGCGTGACAAAGCTGTTTGAGTTTCCCAGTAAACCATTATTTATGATTATTGAATGATAAGAATGTCCTGGTAGGAATGCATGTATCCTCACAGAAACAGATGTATGATGTTACAGTCTCTTTAGCTCGTCCAGATAAAAAAACACTGCAATAAGTGCAATCGAAGGCTTGTAAATCCCACTCTGCTTCATTAATTCATCTTTTAACATGATGAAAATGTTTATTTGACTCTTTCTGCTTCAAGAGTGTTGAACCCACAATGCTTATCTACTCTTGCAGGATGTAGAACCAAGAGGTCAGAGCTGAGGTTATTTTTTGACAGTGATCGACTTTACTTTTTCCTTATCTGATCTTAACATATGTATGATCTTAAGTGTTGCCTCTCTTTCTTGCTCTTGCATCCCGCTTGTAGCAAGAAGGGCCCTTTTGCTCCTTTTACTTTCATGGCAATATTATTTTACTCAGATGTATTTTGTTATTGGTTTATTGTTACTTTGTTACTTACTTTTAAAAAGCTGATTATTACTTAAGTTCATTTAACGATATATTGTTTTATTATTTATATTATTCTTTAATTAAAAAAATAAAAGTATTTTTTTATCCATTAATTTCTTCATCTGACTGGATCTCACTGCATCACAGTAAATACACAAATATGCTGTTCACACAAGCAACGGCATTCTGACTTTTTACTTTTGAGAGATCATTCACACATTAGCAACAAAATACCGGTAAACTCTGTGGTGTCAGTTGTGGAAGAAATTTTGAGTTTCTGTATATTTCCGTATGATTTTACTTATATGCTTATGGTTAAATGATTTTGTTTGTCTCAGAAGTGCTTAAGTATGCATTCTTTGGGTGACAAGTGGAAAAACACTGAAGTGGTAAACATGTTCCTAATATGGTAAAAGGACAGAGGCTTCAGTCTTGGAGGTTAGAGATATAAAAGTGTGGGGAAGCTTTCATTCTTTACACTCTGCAGCTACTTGTGTTTCTGTATGACTGTCTGACCTTTCTTGCAAGAAAAAAAACTTTCGAAAGACAATTGGAAGTGTTTGTCCAAGTCAGTTTTTATTTTGCCACAACAGTCATCTGAAATGATCTTTAAACGCTGCTCCATTGTTTTTATTCACCTGCATGAGGAGAAGTGCTTTAGTTTCATTATCTATTCAATTTGACAAAATGTTTTGATGTTTGAGTGATAGACATAAGGGGATGATCAAACAGAATGTGTGTTTGCTTGTAATCCCTTAAATGTCACTCCCATTTTTGGGGAACAGACCCCAACTTAAATTGTTTTAAATCTTGAATACTTTTGAGAACAAACTTAAGTCTGGTCTCCTTTTAAAGAGGACACTTATTTTAAAAGTGAAAGAAAAAAATAGTTATTTAAGTTTTAGTTTATGTAAACTGTAAAAATATGATTTCTGATCATTTATATAAAATATGTTTTACAAAAAAGCTAGAAAATCAAAGTTAAAATCTAATCAAGTTGTGTTTAAAATTTTACGTTGATATCTCAAAAATTAAGCTTTCAGTAAGACTTTGTTTTGATGCACTTCAAAACTTTTCCATTAGATCCAGGGTCTGTTGGTGACTACATAAGGACTCTTCCATTTCCATATAGCCTATGGTTTGAATAACCTAAACCATTTATTTCCATAAAGTTCATACAATTTATGAAATTTATGTAATATGGGCAGAATGGCAGTATATGTTATGAATTCGACCTTTAACAAACATAAAAGACATCCAAAAAGAACAAGATTTTTCATTTCATGAAAAAGACGTGGACATAAAAAAGACGAGATGTGGCGCAATGGTCAAAGATGTCCATCTAGTGCATATTTACATAGAAAAACTATTAAAAAGCAGCAGAGCTTACTGTAAACAGCGTGGAGTAATCACATCATCTCAATAAGAACCTTAGGATTGGCCTAAAGCAGACTTCTTCAGACTACATCAGCGCGTTCTGACTTTGTACATGCTCATATCGGTAATCTTCATTCTGCATTCACACACCATCATACCGGTAATGAACTGGTAACTTTACAACTTCCATTACTGGTAAATTGCCAGAACTGATTTACCGAAAAGGTCCTGCACATGATCTCTTACCAGTAATTTACAGACATTAAAAAAATCATCTTTTGTATTCCACCAAAGAAACTACATACATTCATACATGTTTTGAATGACATGAGGGTGGAGAGTCTTTTTATTTTTGGGTGTACTCAAGTTGTTCCCAACTTGTATGAATTTACTAATTCTGCTAAACACAAAAAAATATATTTTGAATAATATGGGTAATCAGAAGAAAGAAACTCATACAGGTTTGAAACAACTTGAGGGTGAGTAAATGATGACAGAATTGTCAATTTTGGGTGAGCTATCCCGTTAATGACTAGGTATTACTTGGTTACTTTGTTTGGTTTTTGTTTTTTTAATTATTCTACAAAGTGAAACATAGTAGGGAATTGTAAAAAAAAAAAAATAATAAATAAATAATAATAATAATAATAATTTTATTTTTAAACAAAGCCCCAAAAGTCACACCAAAATTGAAAAAGGAAATAAAAAGTTACACATATTAATTTATATAGAGAGATCAACTTCTGTAAAAAGGGGGGGGGGGGGGGGGGGAGTGTAATTAAACATGTAATTTAAAGAGTACAGTGTTGCAGGCATCTGCTTTAAATCATTTCACTCCAATATTGAGACGTCTTTTTTGGACGTCTTCTGAACATCCGATATAGACGAACACGCAGAATCACCAAAGGAGAAAAATCACAATTTTTAAGCCACCATCGTGGAGATGAGTGTTTGCTTTAGTTGGGCTCTTGACCCTTGCCTTCTTAATATTAGAGTTTGTTTGGGCTGTTAACTAAGTCATAATAGCCAGACAAGTAAAGAGAAATGGTCAGGTGTTGGTTATGTTTTCACATAATCATTACTTTGACCTGAACTCATAAAGAGCCCAATCTCTGAGTTAGATTTACATTATTGATTACAGCAGCACTGTGATTCTACAGGATCAGTTTTATCAAAATAATAAGGTTTTCACATGATAAAAAAAAAGTCTTTCTTTTAGGCACACACAGACATCAAGAATCAGCCTGTGAATCTCAACGACGGTGACAAGCAACATATTCTGATCAACAGATCAACTCTGAACATTAGAAAACAAGCTACTAAAAAGTCACATAAAAACAGAAAAATTTAAATAGTGAGAATAAAGGAAATTACTAAGATAATTCAGCTCATAATTTATTCATGAAGCAATGCATGATGGGAGCCATGGGTGAATTTTGATTGGTGGCTCCCAGAATGCACTGCAACATGCTTTTTGATGGCCACCACTGTTGAGATTCACAGGATGATTCTTGATGTCTGTGTGTGCCTAAAATAAAAACTTTTTTTGTTGTTCAACACACCTTTTCTGAAATCACATTGTAAAAGCAGATCTTGTGCTGTAGAATCACAGTGCTGCTGTAATCAATAATGTATATCTAACTCAGAGATTGGGCTCTTTATGAGTTCAGGTCAAAATAATGATTATGTGAAATCATAACCAACACCTGATCATTTATCTTTACTTGTCTGGCTATTATAACTTAGTTAACAGCCCAAACAAACTCTAATATTAAGAAGGCAAGGGTCAAGAGCCCAACTAAAGCAAACACTCATCTCCACGATGGTGGCTTAAAAATTGTGATTTTTCTCCTTTGGTGATTCTGTGTGTTCGTCTATATCGGATGTTCAGAAGACGTCAAAAAAAGACGTCATAAAAACTTTCATTCTGGCCCCTCAGTGGACGTCTTTTCAACCTGAGACAAGACCTCAAAAAGACGTCTTTTGGACATAATTTGCTCAGTGGGAAATGTCATTCCATAACACACACAAAAAAGAAGAACTGTTTATTTTGTGTGTTAATCTTGTCTCTTTAACATGCAGGAACGGCAGTGTCGTCTTCCAGGAGCTGCTTGTAAAGTTCTGGATCCTACAAAAGCACAAACAAACATGAACACCCAGAGCAGCTCTCAGAATCTGTCATGATCACAGTGGATTTGACTGATTGTTTGATGTGATTGTGGTGATGATACAGTACCTTTGCATCTTTATCCTTCTTGCACAAAGCTTTCCCAGTCAAAACACAGAAACTGATCGTCACACAGAGCTGAAGGACCAAATACACTATCATCATGATATGTAGTACTCTGAAGACCATCTAGAAGTGGGTAAATACAAAGATTTTAGATATACAAAGATGGTGCAACATGCACCATTGGAGTCTGATAGCTCCTCCCCCTCCGCTACATAATTAAAGCCAACATTCCACACTTCATTTTTTCAGTTAACTAAGTGTATCATCATTCAAAGTGCACTTTTTCTTTTTGGATATTTTCAGTGTTACTCATACTATTTATACTAACAAAATGGCATAAGTATGTGAATTGGGACACATCTAGTCAGTGTTCTCAAACACTGTGTTTTTTTTTTTTTTTGTTTTTTTTTTTACAGTATTTGAGCACAAGAAACAACATTCAGTTCATGTCAGATTTTGTTGCTGATTTGAAATAAGTTATTTAAATGTGAGTGTGGTAAGCAGTTTTTGAGATTTCAGGACTCCCCTGTTCAAGTAGATAAGACTTAGTCTTGGATGCCCGAAATAGTGTGCAGCAGTCTGATCCCGGAAGTAAAAACTCCATTCATTTTCTCCATAGAGAAATAGATTTTTACAATAACTTATAAACCTTCAAATACAGACCTACTGTGAGCTATGAGGTTTCATGGGATTGTAGTTCTTTCCTTTGTATCATTGTCTGCTTTTCAAATACTTTTTTTTGCGCCAGTTTGTATAATGTTATGATTCACCTTGTAGCTCTTTGACTTGGTTCATGGCTTTATAACTCTTTAACAAAGACTTTTTAAAAAATCTCTATGTGAAAAATGAATGGAAAAAAAATTATTCTGGAACCAGCGCTGCTGAAAAAGTTTGACAGGCACTGCTGTGCTCTAGTTGCCCAGAGACGTTGCAAATATGGCTGCCGAGTTAACAGACTTTCCTTGAAAGGGACTTTGGACTTTTTAGTGTCAACTTAAAAGAAAAATTATCCTTAAATCCTGTAAGAAACCCTATCTACTCAGAAGACCTGGAATATAGTCATTCAGAAATGAACCACTTTTATGGTGCTATTCATATTTTGGAGCTTGGCATTACACGAAAATAATTGATGAAGGAATTTCAATTTTGCTTTTTGGAAAAGAACTAATCCTTAAACTGAGAGTATGTTTGTAATAAGATTTGAAGAGCAGTATCTTGTCTTTACCGCCTTCTAATGTATCATTACCTCAGTGAGATTCTTGTAGTACAGGCAGGTCCCCGTTTTCCTTTTCTCTTCAGGGGAAGGCATTATATATTGATCATAGCCTGAATAGTCACAAGAATAATCGTAGTAATTTCCAGTATGACTATTTGCAAGGTCCACTGAAAACAGCGCAACAGCTGTGATAGCCAGTGCAGCATTGACTATATTCAGAATCATTCCGGTGACCAGCTGTAAAAAAAAAAAAAAAAAACACAAACAACAATATATATTTATATCCTGCATATTGACCAATGACACCTTGCACTTCTGGAGACTCCAGGTAGGTTGCAGTTCTTGAAAATGGTGGCGCTGGAGACTAAAGGGTTCCTGGGTTCCTAAAGGGTTCCTTGCCGCTGTCGCCTTTGGCTTGCTTAGTTGGGGACACTTGACATTTGACTTGACATTTGATATTCAACAGTGCTTTGAACTGCCTGCATTGACACTATTCTTTATGAGCCGCTGTGCAGCCAAAATAATGTACCAGTTATCAATGTAAAGCTGCTTTGACACAATCTACATTGTAAAAAGTGCTATATAAATAAAGGTGACTTGACTTGACTTGATGGTTTCACACTTGATTATTCACCTTAATTCTTAATTTTTTTGCATGTCTCTTTTCTCCACCTGTTTTTGTCTGACCCTGCTGACCCAATGCGCATTTTGCTCTCCACTGGTCATGCCTGAACAGCAATTTCTAGTATTGCATCCTTCTCATGAGCATTTAATCATTAAATCTCTTTTTTGGCTCATTTTACCTGTGAAACAAAACCTGCCTAATAATTATGCACACTTGAATATAAGGCGTTTTTCATTTCCAGATGATTGAATACAAAATTAATAGTAGTTATTAAGATTGATGTGGTTTGGAATTGGTAAAATGTGCCTGGGAAAAAAATGATCAGAAAATCAACTTGCATAATAATCAAATTATTAAATAAATAAATAAATGCATGCACTAATATATATATATTAGCTATATTATATTAGGGGTGTGCACAAATAGTCGAATATTCGACCTGTAATTAATATTCGAAAAATAAAAATACTATTCGAATTTTACTATGTTGCTTTGCTGGCCGTAAATGCAGTGAATCCATGATAAATCCTAAGCACTAAAACTCGCAGTTATAACTAAATGCACCGGGTGGCGCTGTGGAGCGTGTTTAACAGGTTTCTTTTATTTGATCGTCATAATGTTGTCGTCTGTCTCGCGCAGTTTGGAATTACTTGGATGAAAATTATCTTACAAAATGGAATTACTTTTGATCAAATTAATTAATGAAACTGAGTTATCATAATATCACCACCATATTGAGAAAGCGCATGAAATCTAAACACCAGAGAGGAAAGACGGCTGACCATCACTGCATTCACGACAGATAAGCGCAGCTGTAAGTTATCCCAGAGTGAGCCGAGATGATAACTTATCTGATAGCAAAATGATTTTGAGACATATGTTTCCTTTAAGTTTAGTCGAGGGAAACATATTTACTAACAGAAAACATAGTGCTGCTGTTAGAAACTTAGCTTAGCATACCGTTATGTATTAATGTTAACTTTGTCTCTGCAACGTCTGTCAGCGCAGCTCGTTTTCTCACCCGAGCATGTGGATATTATTGTTTTTCTCAACATGAACGTGACAAAATATAAACACGATAACCATATACTGACTCGAGGGTATTATGTAGCCTACGTTACGTTTTGTACGATAACTGGCGCTGTCTGCTTTATAAGCGTTTTTCCCATTCGCGCTGCTTGAGCTTAAATGCTTTTGTTCTTAATATTTTCTGTTTACACATATTGTTTAATGCTTTGAACTAAAAGAAAACTTTAATGTATAATATAAGCTTGTTGTGTATTACCTAATCGTAAGTTTGATCAGAAATGGTTACAAAATCTTGATAAACATAAAGCAATAACGTCCTTCTCGTTTAACCTAATTTAAATAAACGAATATTCGAATATTCGTTTTTTACGAGCCCAAATATTCGAATACAATATTTTGGAAAAATGCCCATCCCTAATATATGTGTGTGTGTGTGTGTGTGTGTGTATATATATATATATATTTATATTTATATTTATATTTATATTTATATTTATGTATACTATGTGTGTGTGTTGCAAAACTGGAACTGTCAAAAAAACAGATGCCTTAGAAACTTACCAGACAAGAAGTGGGAAACTTAGCTGCAAGAATACACACAATTCCAGCTACAAGGAACTATAGACAAAAGCAAACAAACAAAAACATCTGTATTTTTTTTTTCTTTCAAATTTTTGCTTTAGATTTTGAATAAATCAAATGAATGATACAAAATGAGACCCAGGTCTTACCACACTACCGAGCCAAAAGGGTCCCATGGTCTTTATATCTGTGTTCCAGTGTAACCCAAGGCATGTAAACATGATCCCCACCACAATATTGAGGATACCAACGATCATCTGCACAACCTATGGAACAAGAGACAATATTTTTTTTATGCCACCATCTATTAAGAATCTTAAAATAAGAATATTTATAGTTGGCACAATGACATTGTAAGTAAACCAATCAAAATTTGCTTTGTGTAGACAGGCAAATTACTTCACAACTTTTCCAAGTTGTTGTATATAATTTGAATAATTATTTTTCCTTGCATAAATAAATTTACAACTAAAACCGAAGTTTTCTAAAGTTGCAACTTGGTACTAATAATTTGGACTAATACAAAAACTGCATGTAATATTTTTGTTAGATTTAGGTGTTTTCAAAATGTTTCTGCTGACAAAACCAACTGCAACCAAATTGTGAAATGTTGGGTGTACTCACACTAGGCACTCTGAACCGTGCCCGAGCGCGTTTGACAAGTGTGAGCGCTCCGTTCCGTGTCCTGGCGCGGTTTGTTTAGCCGGCCCTGGCCCGCTTGGAAGAGGTGGGCCAGAGCGTGGTTCGGTTGGGCTCGAGCATGGTTCACATGAAGTGTGAGTGCTAACCGTGTCTGAGCACGGAACAGTTACTACTTTTGTGTGCGCTACTGTCATCAAGACCCAACCCACAAAGTAACTTGCGACTTTTTTCTCTTTGGTGTATTTGGTGTGGTTTTTTTTTTTACTTTCCTTTTCATCATGGATCTCCCTGCCATTTAACTCCTATGCCTTGAACAGAGAAATCACTCCCTCAAGGAACTTTTAACAGATTATTTGAATCTCGCCCATCAAACCACCTTCCCGCACAGTTGTCTGGGGAGGCACCTCGAGGGAGTTTGAGGAGTGGGTGCTGGTTTTCTGTGGATCAGCATTCACTGTCAAGGACACCGCCAGCCCCACTCCCAGCCCAGTACCACCCTGCTGTGAAGAATGACAGTACATGCCCACCTCAGACGGAGGAACACTTCAGCCGCAATGTCGGAGCCCACACCAGAAGAAGCAATCAAGCCTGACATCAAACCTGAGCCCGAGGGGACCCCGTCATCCATCACCGCAGGAGTACAAGGGAATGGAAGCGAGAACCACTGAGAGTGAGTACTGCCTTTTGTGTGCGTGTGGAGAGTCAAATTCCCTGTGCCCCTTCCTTTCATCAGAATCTTCTTCTTCAGTCCTCTTAACCCCACCCAGCCTTCCTCTCCCACTACCTCTCCAAACTTCTCCCACTACCTCTCCAAACTGCCTTATGGACCTAATGTTTTTCATCAATGTTGTTCATCAGTCTCCTCTTCAGCCCTCAGCCACTCCTACCACCCAGTCATTGCTACTTCCTATCAATCCCTCAGCTTCACCTCAGCCTCCTCTCAGTGGCATGGTTACCCCTCGGACCTGCTGGGAGCCATCGCCGCCTGGGTGGCGCTGCCTCCATCTTCTGAAGGCTCTGCTCCACCTCGACCCGTCTGGCTCCTGCTCCTACACTCCTTCCTCCCTCTGCTCCAGCGTAGACCATCAGCCATTTAGCCTCGCCGAGCTCTCTCGGAATATCGGCCTCACCTGGGTCAGACATTGCCATGTCTCCGCTGCAGACTTGCAGGTCATTTGCTACTCTCCGGCCCTCCACCCCTTCAGCTCTGGCAAGCTCTGCCCTCCCTCAGGCCCCTCCACTGACCTTGATTGCTCCAGCACCACCTCTGCCCTCCATATCCCCACTTCCATCTCAGGGGGGTCGTCACTGCAGCTCAATCGTGGCTGCCTAGGTCTTCAGTTTCTCTCCACCCCATTGGCTCTCCGTCTGCGCAGTGGGCTCCACCTCCATCACTGTTGTCGCCTCCAGTTGTCCCAAAGGTGACGTCTAACATCTTCACTTCATGGCTCCTCCCTCCATCGATGCCACCATGGAGCACATTCCTAGCTGTGGCCTTGGTCTCCATCCTTTCCTGGATTTATCCAACATCCTCACCACCCTGGACTGTCCTATCCATCCCCCTCCCAGATCTTTGCCCTCCACCAAAGCCTCCTCCTATCTGCCTGTTCTCACCATCCCTTTGCCATCTCCTTATCCACCTCCAGAGCCACAACCCTCCTTCCCTCATCTTTTCCGTTATGGCGCAAGTTCGCGCCTTTCAGGCGGGGCGTACTGTCACAGTTTCTCTTTGTTTGGACTTCGTGTTCGTTTTGCACTGTCTATCTGTCATCATGGACACTAATGTGATTCATTATTCAGTTCAGGTGTCTCTTTAATTATACTCATTTACCTCAGTATTTAAGTTTCCTTGTTTCAGTTCATTGTTGTCAGGTCTCGTCAATGTGAAGGGCCATAGTGTTTAAAGGGATAGTTCACCCAAAAATGAAAATTTGATGTTTATCTGCTTACCCCCAGTGCATCCAAGATGTAGGTGACTTTGTTTCTTCAGTAGAACACAAATGATGATTTTTAACTCCAACCGCTGCCGTCTGTCAGTGGTATAATGCAAGTCAGCGGGAACTTGGAATATAAGAGTAAATAAAACACGACAGACAAATCCAAATTAAACCCTGCGGCTCGTGACGACACATTGATGTCCTAAGACACGAAACGATCGGTTTGTGCGAGAAACCGAACAGTATTTATATCATTTTTTACCTCTAATACACCACTATGTCCAACGGCATTCATCACTCGATTCGTTTGGTCTGATCGCGCTCTGACAACGGCAGTGATGTCTCGCGCATATACTTCAATGAGAGCGAGACAAAG
Organism: Megalobrama amblycephala; assembly: GCF_018812025.1. Taxonomy (NCBI): domain Eukaryota; kingdom Metazoa; phylum Chordata; class Actinopteri; order Cypriniformes; family Xenocyprididae; genus Megalobrama; species Megalobrama amblycephala. The sequence continues at coordinate 36,608,334 of NC_063056.1, forward strand.
ACACCTACATCTTGGATGCGCTGGGGGTAAGCAGATAAACATCAAATTTTCATTTTTGGGTGAACTATCCCTTTAAATTAAATCTATTCAAAGTAGCCTAAAATGACAAGACCTTAAAGTGTCTGACTTACCCCAAAAGCTATGTGGGTGTTCGTCAGCTTTCCTTTCATATCCTGAGATACAGAACACAGTGGACTGCAGCACAGAGAAGCCAGAATCTGACACAGAACGGGCCATTTGCTGTTTGGGTTTGAGGAGACGGTGATGACCGTCATTCCCTCACCCTGAGACACTGTCAGAGACATGATGCAGACGAAAGTCTTCCCACAGGTAACAATGGCTGAACCTCCTATTTGTTTAACTGCATGAAACGATAAGGAGAAAAAATTATTACTGCTCATCATTTTTGTACATAAATTCATATCAGGTTTGGAAAATACAAAGCATAGACATTTAACATTTTAAATAGATGTTTAATTATAATGATAGTATGTAAATACAACAGATGAATATGATTATTTATCGAAACAAATTTAGAAACAAATTTAGACCTTATGTTTCAAATAAAGAAGTTGTGGTGCTACAGGCTGTTTAACCATGCTCAGTTTGTTCATTAATATTAAAATTATTGTCCTTATTTTTTTTTTATTTATATATTTTTTAAGTTTTAAGAAACACTGTAACTCACCTTGTATAGCAGTGGCACGCTATGCGAGTCTCAGTCCAGAATAAAGATGGGAGTCTCTGTGGGATTTTTTTTTAAGGCAGAGTTTTGTTTTGTTTGAGGCAGAGACTTACTCATAGAGTTCAAGTTTAAACAGGTATAACTGGAATGATGCTCATGATAACTTGTATTAGTGTTTAATATGGGAGATGTAAGCAATGTTGTTATTGTAGGATTTGGAATTGGACTTTTGAGTTCTATCTCTTAAGGACTGTTTGATAGGAAACACTCGCCCTGGTGGGCCGGTCAGAACCCAGTAACTCAACCACAGTTCTTTCTTTTGAGGTCTTTACTGAAGCATTAGGTGTGTGGTCTGTACAAAGATAAATAATTACAATAAGTAAATAATACAGATCCAATTATTTAACAATCCAATATATTAAACATTAATACACGCAGTATGGAATATTACTTGCAATAAATGAAATAATATAATTAGACATATTAGCATCTGAATAAGCCATTTAACTATAATCTTCAACTCACACTTATACTTGCAATTTCCTACAAACATCTAAAACGTGAATAACAATCTCTCTCAACAGAAGATATAACATCAGTATAATTAAAGTGATCATATAATCTGACGACAGATGTAAATATGCACGTGCATGTACCAATCGCTAGTTAAACATGCTTAATCACTCGAATTTAGTTACATTAACTTCAACACTCAATGATTATATGCAAGATTACAAGCTAAACTTTATCCTAATTGTATATTAACAGTGAATAACTCACTTTATAAGATGCACACACACATATAACACTTCAACTTGGATCGGCTCGCATTTTCTCCACGCAACTTTGCTGCGTCTTCTTCTTCTTCTCTTGATTATTGGCGGATTGCAAACAACTTCAAGGTGCATACCGCCACCTACCGTACAGGAGTGTGCAACATCATGTTATTTAACTGTTCTCAAATTCTGTGCATCAACCCTGTGTTTTTAAGAAATTTAAATAGAGCCTCCCTGATACTTCTTATCCCCTTTCCCTCTCCTTCTGTGCCCAGTATCCCCTTCAGATTCCACTCCCGTTCTGCCTCCTGCACCCTATCTTGAAACACTCGTCTTTCCACCTCATCCACTCTCAATCTTGTCATTATGATTTCTTCCCGCCTGGAACTTTCCCTATTTTAATATTGACAGATTTTTGTATTTTGTAATATCCCCTTCCTTTCTTATCTTCCTCCCACCATTTCTGCCATATTTCAATACCTTTCTTCTTGAATATTGCTTTTCCCTCTCCTTTCCCAAGTGGAATTGGAATTGTTATTTCTTTTTGTAATGCCTCCTTTGTGCTGGTACCCAACAAAAATGAACATCTATGCCGCCTTGATATAACCTTAACAAACTGTGATGTAGTTCTATAAGTAGATCTTCTCTGACAGATGCCATTGACTGGATGCTTTTTATGACAGCTAAGGAGTCTGTGCATAATACCACTCTATCTGGTCTAACCTCTTCCACCCACTGTAATGCAATGATGACTGCTACGATTTCTGCTGTATATACAGATAACTGATCCGATAATCTTTTTATTATATTAATTTTTAATTCTGGGATATGTATTCCAATTCCCACACATTCCTGTTTGTTCTTTGATCCATCTGTATAAATTTTGAGATAATCATAATAACTGTTTCTTAGATAATGGCTCCAATTTCCTCCATTCCCCATTCTTTTTTCTTTTCCAGGATATTAAAATCTATCTTTACTTCAGTAAAAAAACATGGTGGAATATTACTAACTGGGGTAAACATGGTAAAACCCAAGTCCTCTAATCCATATTTCCTCATTCTCTTTTCCCCGGTCCATCCAAACCCATGTCCTTGAAAATTGGAATACTCCCAGCAATCCTGAATTGTCTCCTTTGCTAGATTTTCTTTCCCACTTCCTTTCAGTCGAATCCAATATGCTAATGTAAGTTTGTCCCTTCTTAACCTCTCCTGCTTCAATGAGAATTGCATTAATGGGTGTTAATTCTATTGCTCCAATGCAAACACGTAATGCTCTGTACTGTAATCTATTCATTTTTTCTAGTGATGTTATTGCTGCTGCACCATAAACTATACAGCCATAGTGAATTGATGACCTCATGCATGCTCTATAGATATCAATTAGTGAGTTTTTGTCTGCGCCCCAGTCACATCCAGCCACAGCTCTCAGTAAATTAATAACCTTTTTGCATTTTGTTTCTAAGTGTTTTATGTGTGTTTTCCATGTATACTTACGTCAAACCACATACCCAAGTACTTAAATTCATTTACTTTCTCCATTGGCTGCTGATATAATGTTAACTTTCCATCATGACACTTGCGTTTGTGAATTTAGGCTGCTGCAAGGAAACGGATAGAACCCCTCAGAGCAGATCTAGGCAGGTGGTGCTGGGGAAGGTGGAGAGCAAGCGAAATCCCATGGTGCGCTGCAATGAACTGATCCAATGCGAAGTCAGGAATAAATAGGTTGCGTAGTTTGAACAAACAATGATTGGATGACCCATTGTCTTTAATTGAACCAATCAGCTGCTCGGAAGAGTTTCATGACTGAACTATATATGATTTCTGAAGGATCGTGTGACACTGAAGAATGGAGTAATGATGCTGAAATTTCAGTTTTGCCATTCACAGGAATACATTACATTTGAAAATATATTTAAACAGTTATTTTTAGAGATTTCCTGAGCTGTTCTCAAAGATCGGTATCGGGGCCGATTAAGCATTTTTTCCTTATGAACAATTTTGGAAGGAATCACTCGACCCTGCCGCCGCCGCCCAGGCCGTCAACAAACATCATGTAACAGGATTTACTTGTTGATATCTTAAACCCCCATTCATATGACCACTTCTCTACATTTCTTACTGCTTTCCTTATGTTCTCTAACACATATGCCACATTCTTTCCTCTCATCCATATAGCCCCATCATCCGCATATAAAGCTGATTTGATGTGATCATCTAAATTTAAAAACATGTCATTTATCATAATGTTAAACAGGACAGGACTGATTGCACTCCCCTGAGGAATACCATTATTTACATTAAACTCCATGGATACCTCTGATCCAACTTTCACTCTAATTTTCCTATCTGTTAAAAAGTCCATAATCCAATTATATAATCGTCCTCCAAAACCCATTCTACTTAGTTTAATAAGCAGTCCTTCTCTCCACATAGTATCATAAGCCTTCTCGATGTCGAAATATACAGTTGTCATCAGCTCTTTCATTTTCAACGCCTTTTCCACCTCATTACTTACTCTTACTAAAGCATCTGTTGTGGAATGCCCTTTTCGAAATCCACTTTGTATGTTATTAGTTCTCTCTGCTCTAGAACATGTGAAATCCTGCAAACTATTATTCGCTCCATCCATTTGCATAAGCGAGAAGTCAGTGCTATGGGCCTATAATTACCAGGGTTAGTTGGATCTTTACCAGGTTTGTTAAGTGGTAGTATAATTGCATTTTTCCAACAACTCGGTATCATTCCATCCCTCCATATTATATTGAATAGTCTTAAGCACTAGCTTTAATGATACTATTGGCAACTGTCGGAACATGGCATAACATAACATAATGTTAAGTTCAGACATTGTAAAGTCTACATCTATCGTTGATAAACCATCCTTCCTCTTTAATTTCACATCTTTATTTTCTCTCAGTGCAAGTTCTATCTGCTGTTTATGAATATCTGTAAGGTGATCACGACTGTGCACTGCAACAAATGCCCTACCCAACACCACTGCTTTTTCTTTGTCAGACACTACCACCTTTTCTCCATCAATCAAAGCTGGAATTTTAACATCTTTCCTTTTCCCATTCATTCTCTTAAACATAGACCATATATCCGCTAAATCTACTCCTCTACCTATTGTGGAACAGAACTCTCTCCAATTTCTCTTTTTAGTATATTTAATTATCCTGCGTGCCATTGCTCTCTTCCTTTGATATTCTATAACATTCTCTTGAGATTCTTCTTCAACGTTCTAAATGCCTTATTTCGCTCTTTAACAGCTCTGCTACATTCTTCATTCCACCAAGGAACCACTTTCTTTTTCCCTTTTGTTATTCTTTTTGGTATACTCAAAATAGCTGCATTTAAAATATGTTCTGTAACTTGCCTTGTACATTCCTCTATGTCTCCTTCTTATGTAACCGTATTTACTGACACTTCACAACAAGTCTTGAATTTTTCCCAGTCTGCTTTCTCAAAACACCATCTACTAATTGAACCTCCTTCTTGAATACATACATTTGTATTAACTATAGTGAGGACTGGATAGTGGTCACTTCCTATGGTAGAATCATTCTTGGCATACCAGTCACATGCATTTACCAAACTGTCTGACACCAACGTAAGGTCCAAACATGATGTATTACCTTTATTCACATCTATTCTTGTACCCTGTCCATTGTTAATGCAGGCCAATGATCTTTCTTGCATCATTTCTTCAACTATATTCCCATTTTTGTCTGTGTGATTGCTACCCCATAAACTGTTGTGCGCGTTAAAATCCCCACCCGATATTTCTTTCCTACATATACATTCCCTGCCATTTCATTTAATTTATTTACATCCAAATTTTTGCATGGATTATAAAAATTAACTTAATATTTCCTTCTTTCCTTGGACCACAGATCTCAACTATTACACATTCCAAATCTTCTTTACAGGGAATCTCCCTATAAGCCAACCCATCCTTAATAAAGGTAATACACCCTCCACCATTTTGATTGTTAGATCTAGCATAGCTTACAGAATTAAACCCTGGAATCACAAAATCTAGTTGTGCTCGTAACCAAGTTTCCTGAACACATACTACATCTGGAACAACATCCAATTCATGAATGAACTTTTGAAATTCTTGACCGTTAGTTATAAGGCCTTTAGCATTCCACTGTAGTATGTGTAATACCATAATCAACATCTTAACCATCAGCTTGTGTGTTTTCACCATTTTCAGTTAATGTCAACAATGCATCTGATCTGCTTTGACATCCCTCATATCAAGGAATTTCCCTGCTGCCTCTACAATAGCCTTAATTCTATCACTTTTCTTTTTCAACTGTGATGCAACATTAATGATGTGACAAATAAAACCAACAAAATTCACTTTCTTAACTACTAAAGTATCATCATCAACTTTACATTTGTGTTCACAACCATTTCGCATGTGGCCTGGAATCTGGTTTTGTGTCTCATTAACTTTTGCTGTTATGTTTCTTTCCACCATTCCACTGGAGATTTTATCATTTGATCCTGTTTCTCTTACTTTCTAAAGAGCTTCTGCATATGATACTTTATTCAAAATCCTAACCTGCTGGATTTCTCTGGCTTCTTTTTGTACTTCACACCCTCCAAATGCAGCACTATGCTCCCCTCCACAGTTACAGCATTTAACCTTTGCATCCTTTTCACTTTTACCATACTCATGCTGACCTCCACATCTAGCACATCTTAGCTTTCCTTTGCACTGCTGTGCTGTGTGCCCCATTCTTTGACATTTGTAACATCTGAGTGGTTTGGGGATGTATTCCCTCATGCTGTAATTCATGTATCCCATTTGAACTGAGCTAGGGAGGGTTTTCTCAAATTGCACCACCACAGATAGCGTTTCTTTTAATGCTCAATCTCGTTTAGTTTTTAACTTTGTAGCCTCAACTACTTTACCTCCCTGAATCTCATTTTTGACATCTTGCATTGACATACTCAGTGGAACTCCTGAGATAACTCCTCTCACTTTTGCCATTGCTCCCGGTATATGAGCCTTCATCCTTTCACCTTGGAGTGTAGACATACTTAGAATCTTATCTTGTTGTTGTTTACTGAACTTGCATATACCAGTATTCTTTTATTGTTCACAAACCTTGCAAATTTAATTTTTCCAATTTCCTTCTCAATCGCCTTGGTATGTTTGATTGGGTGGTAATGTCCACCATCCTGGTTAAACTCAATTATAACTTTCCAGTCATTTTCATGTAATTTCTCTAAATTCTCAGGCTTCTGTTTCTCATGCCGGTTAGCTTTCATTTTCTTACTATCGTTTCCCTCACCAGACTCGCTATGCTCTGACCAAGTTTTTCCCTCTATTTCTTCCTCTCAAATCCCTTTTTAATCTTGCAGATCTAGCCATCATCCATTACATTTCATCCCCATCTGAACTATTAGACATGATGCTACATTCACAGTACAGTTTATGCAGATCCACCAAAAAAAGTTTTTCTCGTACCAAAAACCTCCGTACAGCAAATCGCCAACCCACCTTCACTTCTCTAGTCACTTTGCTGCGTCACTTCCATAGACTGTTAAAAAATCACTTCTTAATCACTTCTTAAAGGGGCAACAAGTCTTAAAGGGGCCACACACGCAAGCCGTTTATACAGTTAGTGTTAATAGTAACAAATGTTACCCTCACTCCACAATGGTGAATCATATAAAAGAAAAGAAAGATGGTTCCACAGCGAATTTGAAATGCGCTGTATTGATTATTGTATACAGTCAAACAGCGCCATCTATCTGCTGTTTATTGCTATTACGGGACGTGCGTAGAGCGAGACTGTGGGTTCATACTGGATATCGTTTCCAAGCGGTTAAAATAACTTAATTTAAAAATTACTACATTGCAGATTATCTATGAACGTGTTAAGAAGTTGTTTTCATGTATTTGGAGCATACCCTGTTTTCTATTTATTAGAAATTACGATGCTTTTAGTGTGGATTATTTGTGTGTTTTGTTTTGTGTAAGATTTATTAATATATGCAGCAAACAACACCAAATATTTCATATCGTGCAGCTTTCGTTCTTGTTTTAATAGACAAAGTGATGGAAGCTAATACCAAGAGCATGTATTTAAAAAGTAATTTATTAAGATTTCATGTTGACTTTGTCACCTTCAAGAAGCTGATGAGACAGGGATTGCAATGCTTTATTTAGTTCAGAAATAATGATCATACATCACATCAGACAGTTGAGAATGTGTTAAAATGACACACCAATCAGTAATTTTCCATCAAATGTGTGTTTATACGTTTTTGGACATTATAGCTGTATAAGCTTGTTGCGTTTTTTTTTTTTTTTTTTGTGAAGAAAAAATAAGAATAAAACATTTAGCAAATAAAAAGTAATCACAAATGAATCAAAATCAAAACTTCTGGTAGTTGTTGAGCCGTATGTTTTGCCCATGCCTTTCTTTCTTTTGAGTTCACCCAGAAACTAAATTTTGTCATCATTTACTCACGCTAATGTTGTTCCAAACCCATAAGACAACAAAGAATTAGGCATATTATTATCTGATGAAAGCAACAAGAACATTACTTTCTTGATGAAACCATGTGAAAAATCTTAGGTAAGCCCATTGAATTTGATGACCATTTGAATCAAGTCAAAACCTGGAAAGTCCATGGCTATGATTCCAAAACAAGGCTTGGGATTCTTTTTAAATTCCTTTTCAAGATGATCATACAACCAAGGATTGATTTGCTTTGCCAACTTTTTTGGCCAAAAACGAAACCACCAAACTGTATTTAAGCTCGTGCCACTCGAGTAGCTCAGACTCAGAGCAGAACCTGTTCTACACTGATTGGCAGCTTCTTCCAGATGCTTTTTAATCTTTTCCTCTTTGACTTTAACATTAGTTACTTTATAGTCTCCTTTTTTGTCAGTTTCAAACAAAAGAATGCCTAGCTTAAAGGTGTTTTTCTGAACAAAAACAATCTTTCCTCTTACATCACCAATCCTCGGAACTGACGGCTCAACCCAGATATCTTTAGCATCTTCAATCACGTTTTCAACTAAACTGGGAACTCTGCTTAACTCAGGGTCAACAGGCTTCACTCTGACCAACACGGTCTCAGTTTTATGTTTAGATAAAAAGTTTCGAATTGTTTCGAGAGCATCAGGGAAAGTTGTCTTTTGGTCAATCGGTCCATGCTTAATTTTCAAGTTTTTCCCAGACACTCTCAAGTCGAAGTATCGTATCCCGGCCATTAACTGGTCCCATAGTGACCATGACTGACATTTAGCTAGTGGTCCTCCATGAAGGGCCAAGGACTCATGGGTACCAGGAATGGTGATGGTAGAAATTAAGTTTTTATCATCCAGAGTTTCCATCCAGCCAACTGCATAATTTGCAGGGAGATTGAGTGTTTTCCCATCATTAAACACTTCTGGATCACTACTCTTGTGCAGTCTGTGGAACAAAATCAGAATATGGGTTTAAAAACGTACCTGTCACACTTTCTTCATCACCAGCATAATGTATTGAATGCACTGTAAGCTCTCATTAATAAACGTAATGAGAAGTAACATACTTAAAGTAAAAAAGTAAAAACTACAAGAATCCAAACAGAAATCAAATTCAGGTTGGCAGGCAGGCTCTTCCAAAACTTTTAATCATGCTACATTTGAATGTAATTCAGAGGAAGAAGCAGGCAAACATTCTGACATATCAGTGGTGCACAATAAAAAAATGATGTGCAATACTATTGTTCCGAAGAACCCGTTCATTTCATGAATAGCTTCGTGTTCGGGTCGGTTCGGGTTTGTGACTAGAAAAACTATAAGCTATATAAGGCTTGCGTACCGTCTAATCTGATGTGACCGAAAGAGCGCGTTTTGGGAGCACATAGTATATCATTTAGGCTATATAGAGTGACAGAAGTGTTTTGAGCATGAGCTCCCGCTCTCGCGCGCTCTTTTGTTCACAACACAGCAGACTGGACTCAAACCTTTAACTGAGTGCGATACGACCCAAAAAAAAAAAAAAAAAAGTAAAATAAAATAAAAATTCTGAGGGAGCTCCAACACGATCACATGAATGCGTATCAATAGTAGCATACGCGTGTGTAATCTCGTGGAATAGGTATATAGGCTACGCCAAAATGAGTTTTTCGCATGCATATGACGCACTTTATGGCGTCTATATAACACGCTCGGTAGTCTTGGGTAGGATTAGTTGCGTGGAGTTTGTGCGTATAATACGCCATAAAGTGCGTCTCATATGCACGCGAAAAACTGTCCGAAAAACTCATTTTGGCGTAGGCTATATAATCTACGAGATTACACACGCGTAGCCTACTATTGATACGCATTTTCGTGTGATCGGGCTCCATTGGTCAGACACAGTCACTTGTGTTTGCTGGATAACAGGTGAGCCACACTGTATGTAGCACACAATTATACACAAACTAAATTAAATTATTACGCAATAATGTAAAGAGATTAGGCTCTACACTGAGCACAGCCGCAAACCAAATAAATTGCCATCTCAGAAATCAGAGCTTTGTCAAGAAAAAACTATCATACAAACTGTCTACTATTTGATATATTCAAAAGTTTAAAACCTTGTACGGGTTGGAATGAAATGATCAAATAGACGCTATTTTCTCTCTCAGAAATTAGCTTTGTCAAGAGCAGGCTACTATCATCTAAAACACTACATAATACACATTTTTTATTATTTAATATGTGTATTTAAATCTTTAAAAACATCGTATGTTAAAATGATTGAGTGAAAAGCAGCATATGAAATAAAGCGCGAGCAAGTCAAATAGCCTTGTTGCCGCCTCTGTGCGTCTCTTCACTATTGATGTGTCTTTCTATCTAAACGTTTTACGATATGATCTTGCCGTTTTACTAGCCTTCACTTTTTTCCGAACTGATTTTTTTATATGAGAGAGAAAAAATGAAAATAACAATGTAAGAATCTGAAAGCATTAGGACACAGATATGTTAGAAACATAGATTTATATTAAATTCCTTATTGAACCCTTGTAGTGATTAGTAGCCTATTCACTATATAAATATAAAATAACATTTACTTTGTTGTAGTTTTCTCTTTCTTTCTTTCTTTCTTTCTTTCTTTCTTTCTAATTAACTAAACCGCAATAACCTAATTTTCGCACATAAGAAATTCATTTATTCAGTCTTTTTTTTTTTTTTTTTTTGATACTCACAGCAGCATCAGGATACACAGAATTTTCACAGGAACTCCCATCTTCTCAGTGGTCTGAGGATAGCACAGAATAAAACAAAACATTAATACAAAACTGTGTTTACAAAGAGGTTTAAGGTGATGAATGTATTTGGAATTCTAGTTGGAGGAAACATGGTCAGATGTTGTTATTTTTATTTTTATTTATTTATTTTGACAGATAAAATAAAAACAGAAAATTATGTTGTTTAAGCCATTTCAAGACTTTTTATGGCTTTAAATTTAGCTGAACAACTGTTACTGTTACAACAAGATAAAATACTTTTGATGGACACCCAGAAACAAGTGTCAATAACAGCAGAATTTTTAGTTATAGTACTAGCAATGTAGTAATGTAAGTTTATAAGACAGAATGTAAAATTATATATACATGTGAAAAAGTGCCATGTGTGAACTGAGTGAAATTTCTCATTCTTTTGAACAAATTGCCAATTTTCTTTGGTAAATTCATGAAATTTATTTTGTACAGTTGTCTTGCTGTTTCCTACATTATCAATTGCTTATAACATGTTGATCACAAAATATTATTCTGGTTTTATGTCATATAGCCTTAACAGCATCAATTCATTTTCCTGTGAATCCTGTGGACCAGAAAATACAATTACAGATGAAGCTTACCCTATCCTTCGTCTGTGTGTCTCTGAGACTGCCAGGTGTCTGCTCTATCAGCGCTGGTTTCGTGGAGATGCTTGTGCTCTTCTCTCACATTAAGCAATTAATAAGCACTTCTTAGTCAGTGTGAGGTCCTGGAACACACTTGACCTGATTCTTAACACATAATATCTATATCCACTTCCTGTTTGCAATGATGCAGTGGTAATAAACGTTTTTTTCTCATTTCTTCTTCACATTTGAGCTGGACTTGTGACAATGCACGTAATTCTGCTGAAAGTAACCATCAGAAGATCTGTGGTTCCTCAAAGGAAGGACACGGTCAGAACAATAATCAGGTCGGCTGTGGCTTTTAAATGATGCTCACTTGGTAGTAAGGGGCCCAAAGTGTGGCAAGAAAAAATCTCCCACACCATTACACCACCAGCAGCCTGAACCTTGATACAAGATGCTTTTTTGTTGTTTAAGGCAAATTCTGGCCCTACCGTCTGAATATTGCAGCAGAAATCATTCTATTGTCCAATTTTTGTGAGCCTGTGTGAATTGTAGCCTCAGTTTCCTGTTCTTAGCTGACATGAGCGTCACCGGTGTGTGTTCTGCTGCTGTAGCTCATCTGCTTGGTTTGATATGTTGTGTGTTCAGAGATGCTCTTCTGCAGACCTCAGTTGTAACAAGTGCTTATTTGAATTGCTGTTCTATCAGCTGGAACCAGTCTGGCCATTCTTCTCTGACCTCTGGCATCAACAATGCATTTTCTGACCATTCTCTGTAAACCCTAGAGGTGGTTGTGTGTGAAAATCCCAGAAGATTAACAGTTTCTTAAATACTCAGATCAGCCCAACAACAACCATGCAACATTTAAAGTCACATAAATCACATTTCCTCCTACAAAATTAAAATTTTATAGCATGGAAACTTAATGAACAATTAAGAAATTACGTATCACTGACATTTTCACAGTTATTACTCAGTGAGAAAAATATTCATCATAGTTTGCACTTGTGATGTGCAGGAAGTAGCCACGCACTTATAACCACAAACACTCTTCAGAACAATGGTTCCTTCCTTTAAAGGCAGAAATTTTTTATTCTTGAGTTATTACAGAGGTTATTACAAAAATTTCCTCAGTGACTGGTTGGTAGAGAATAAAGCAATACAAGTGTTATGATATTTATTTGAACAGAACATGGAATTTAAAGGTTTCAGCTGGAACAGGCATAAAATACTGGACATTCAAGTGGACAATATGCAAAGAAAATCCTTATTTTCCCTCTGTATTTCTAAGTTGCATCAAACTTTGGTTTCAGCTGGAATGTGATCACATAATTGACAACCAAAATTATTTGTTCTATGTTTTGTTGACTGCAATATATCTGTAAAAAATAATATGGTGTCTTTCAGGAGTGGCTTGTGAAGTTCTGGATCCTCCATCAAAACCACAAACAAACATGAACACACAGACCAGCAGATATAAACTGTCATATATTTATGTATTTAGTATAAACTCCCTTGTGCACTGCTTAAAATTTTCTAGCATGGAAACTTAAAGTCCGTGTAAAGTCAATTCTGAGAGTTGTTTCTAAACACATTATAAATGTTACAAATGTATCGCTAAAACACTTTACAAAGACTGTGAACTATGTAGTACTGAATTGTGGAGTTTGACCGTTAAACAGTTTTTCACCAATTCTGTGTTCATTTTTTTGGGTTGAGCTAAAACGGTGGGTCGATGACGCACTGGAGCCACTGAACATGGCCCCACCCCTAACACTGTAATAGAGTACCTCAGGGATGACGTGTTTTTGTAGGCAAAACCCGGAAGCGAGTTAGCATTTTAAAGGCAGGAACACACCAAGCCGACGGTCGGCCGTCTGGCAGTTTTTGTTCGTCTGCCGACTAAGTTTTCTCAGTGTGTTCCGCACCGTCGGCTGAAGTTGGTCCTCGTCGCCTTTTTTTGGCCGATTCGAAATGTTGACTCGGCGCCGGAGCTCATCGGTCCGTCGGGCCATCTGATCATTCTGATTGGCTGTTTAGCTACTGCCATCTGCTGGTTCGGAAAGGCATTTCATCTTACACAGGCGCAGAACTGACGTGCTACTTGGCTGTTGGCTGTCTAGCGTCGGTTTGGTGTGTCAGGCCAACTTTGGACACAGACGCTGCCGACGTGAGCCAACCCCGCAGTCTGCTTTCGTCACCACTAGTTCGTCGGCGTCGGCTTGGTGTGTTCCGGCCTTAAGACTTCCGGTTCCATCGCCCTAAAGTCTATAGGTTTTTTGAATGGGTTCTTGCTAAATCACCTGAAATAAGGTCTGTGGTTAACAATGCCTGTAAATATTGTCACTTTTTGATCTATGACATAAAGCACACCAGTTATAACCTGCTTGTGATTTTTTTTTTTAAACCTTTATTGTGTCTTAAAACTCGCGGTTGCTAACAAATTGCTAAAAGGGACGACTTTGGTGGAGACTTAAGGCGTCATTATGACAAACAGGACATTTGGACAGCATTTTTCATGAAAAAGTGGATAAGTATTCATACACAGCGAGCATGTTTTTAAATAAAGTTGTTTTTTAAATAAAGTTTGAAGAAGCTTGGTGGCGACGACGTTGATCTGCGACCATGGTGTGCTGTAGTCCGTTTATAGCCTGCTGTTAGCTTTTTATATCTGACGATTTTATTTAGGCTTCAAAATGTATAAATGTTGTGTTAACTTGTAAAGATTATCTTGATAGACAAAACATGTAAGTGTCATAACATTTTGATAAACACAGCTCAATTGCGAGTTACTGTCATTACCGTTGGTTACTACAGCCTACAGTTTGCTAGCTAGCTATGCCTTCGTCATGCTACCATATTACCTGAATGCGATAATATACAAAACAGCTCGGTCTCCTTATTTAAATTTCCATAAAATGATGATATGAAGGAGAGGTGGTGTAACGAGACGGGACTCAGGCAGGGATCCAACTGCAAAGCTTTTATTAAAAGTGAGCGTGGTCACTTTTAACTGCCACCTGTCACGATCAACTGACGGTGATCGTGACAGGTGGATTAATTTTGTGAAGTGCCATGGAGAGCTGACAGTCACCACCAACACCCGTCTTTGCAGTGATAATTTTACACCTGATAGTTTTACAAACTTTCATCAGAGAAATTTGGGATTCACTGATAATCCGCTGTTATTGGTGAATGGGCCTCGGCCTTCATCCTCCCATCCCGCCGACAACCGATGATATGGGGCAGGACCGACTATCTCCCGTCCCGGCCTCCTGTCTCCCAACATCTGATGCCACAGTTGGCAGTATGTGCCCACCAATGAGTGTAAATTGCCTTGTGTGCTTATGTTATAATTATTAGGTAGTCCACAATAACTCTGCTAAATTTTGCAACCCTCTAACATGATTCTTTTTTATATGCATCAGTATGTTTGACTCATTAGATTAGACAAGTAAGTTGAGAGATGGCATCTTTCTCATGAGTGGGTGTGGTTTCAGGGCCGAGAGCGGTCCCCAGCGTTTTGAGAGCAAAGAATATATTTTTTTTTTTAAGATTTTGATAACTTATTTTATTTACTTGGTGTTTTTTTTTTATATTTAAATTTGGCTAGGTGGTTAATGTTAACACATTTTTCTGTGGTGTGATAAACCCAGAATACATGCATATTTTAATATTGCTTTATACAGACTTTAATGAACATTTCAGAAATTACATATCACTGACATTTTCACAGTTAATACTCAGTGAGAAAAAATGCATCATAGTTTGCACTTGTGAAGTGCAGGAAGTAGCCACTCACCTTAACCACAAACACTCTTTAGCACAATGCTAACCACAGAAACATCTAACATAATGGAACAATTAATGCTGGCAAGTCTTTTGCTTTACTAAAAACACTCAAAATAACACATACAACTTCCAACATTTACTTTTGTAAGACTTTCAAAAAGATTTTCCTGCTAGACAAAAACAGATCAAGCATCCTGCAATAAAGCAATAAAACTCATTTAGAGAGAAGATTTCAAAGAAATAGCAAAGGACAACCCTTGCCCTAACCCTCCCTCCACACACACACACACACACACACACACACACACACACTCTTTCCTTTCCCCTGACTCAAGTCACTGAAAGTACTCTGAGATGTATAAGGTAACTTGGGTATTTATTGTTTTTTCCTTTCATGTTTGTGTGACGAGCAGGGCGGGCGAGAGCCGTGAGGGAACGGCGCGAGGCCGGTGGCACGAGTGATAATGAGCATCACCTGCGAGGCGCGCCGGCCTCGAGTCTCTCACAGAGGAGCTCCGGAGGCATAAAAGGAGGAGCGACAACCGTGAAGGACGAGAGAGGACCAGGCCTGGACTTTATTTTATGTTTTATTATGTTTGTGTGGCCGGCAGACGTCCGCGAGGGTCTGCCGGCATTACTTTCGTTTTGTTCTTTGTTTATTTCTAATTAAAGTTTTGTTGAATGTTCGCCGGTTCCCGCCTCCTTCTTCCCGTTTACGAACTACGTTACAGTTTGTTATCATTTTAAATGTCTCAGTGCGAATGGTAAAATGGTCTCAATTTCACAGCAGTCACTGGTATTATGAAGAAGATTGAAAACTAAGGAAAATTCTGTCCTCTTTTTGGGTGGTGCCTTTTGTGAAAACCCACTCCTCTTCCCCAAAACAGGTGTTGGTGTAATAAATATTTATAACCCTTTGTTTGGTCTGTATATAAGGTAAATTGCAAAGCGGTCAGGGGGGATTTTCTGTAGCCAGAGGCCCCCACTGATGGACAAGTGTCTTAAAACACTAATCCACCACTGCGTGCATGTGCATTTCAACTGATGTTATGCATTTATTATTTCTGAATTTACTTCTAATAGTCCAACTATGAAAATGACATGATATATTTTACTTGACAAATAAAATGTTATATTTGATTTACTCTGGATTCTTCTGAAATCATTATGACCGGTAGATTATTGGAGTCCATATTTCCGCAAATCTGCGTCAGGATAGATTAAGACTAAAGGCTCAATGAAAGGAGCATGTGGGCACATCATGGGACTTTTTGATTTTTGTCTATCAACTGGCTTAGCAAGTTGCAGTGCCGTGACTAAGAAAACTGTATTTTTGTATGAACAAGCATGTGGCGGTTCGACTCAAATGCGTTAGTAAACTCTGCACCCTCTGACTAAGACCAGAACTGGCAAGTTTGTGATCGTGAAAAGCACTCAACGGCCGAAGTGACTTTTCTAAGTGATATGGGTCTGTAATGAAAGAATAATTGAAAATATGAGATACCCAGAATAATCAAATATCTAAATTAATACATAACGAATTATTAATTTCTAATTGGAAACACAACCTAAGAGTAATAATCATTTGAAATTGGAGTCTGTAACATCTGCATCCGCCATCCATTCCTCCAACCGCCAGAGGGAGCCATCTCCCGAATATTGAACACTGCCGGTTCTCCCCTCTCTTCCTGTCTACACTTGTTATAAGCCATGTTGTTTATGCATTATTTTGCGAAGTATTGCCAGTTTACCCTGTCTCTTCCAAGCGTTTCTTCTATTACTGATTGTTTGCACGTGCATGTCTCCTTGCCTGTTTCTGACCTCGTCTTTTGGATTACCCTTTTGGATTAGTTTACTGTCTGGACTGCCTCTATTGTTATCGACCTTTTGCCCATTGTTTGACCACGATTCCTGCTCAATATCCCTCTCTGTTTGTGCTGTTGTGTTTAATAAACCTCCGCACATGGATTCGAACACTCAACCGAGTAGCCTCCATTACAGAATACTTCGCCGGAACAGAATCCAGCGGAGCTAACGCAACTACAGGCCACGTTCGCTTACCAGAATGAAATGATCAAGGATTTCCAAGGCCAGCTCACTTCACTACGAGCTGCTAACGAACATCTCACACGCTATATTCAATCCCTCCCACCGACCAGGCCTGATCCGGTAAGATTTTCATTACCTGATAAGTTTGATGGTACAGCTGAGAAATGCAGAGGATTTTTGCGTCAATGTACGATCTATTTCAATAACCAGCCTGAAGCTTTTCTTAGAGATTTGACTAAATGCTCTTTCATGATGTCATTGTTAATGGGAAGAGCTCTCCAGTGGGCATCAGCTGTCTGGGATCAGGATGACTGTGTAAGAACCTCGTATGATTATTTCACCAAGCAAATACGTGAAGTTTTTGAATATCCTGCGGAAGGGAGAGATGTTTCGTCACAGCAGCTGATTATGCCGTAGAATTTCGTACCCTAGCGGCGCAAAGTGGCTGGAATGAGGCAGCACTGAAACCAGTGTTTAAGCAGGGCCTCAGTCAGACGTTACAGGCTGAACTTGCATGCAAGGACGTGGGCTCAGATCTTCATCAACTGATTTCAATGGCTATAAAACTTGATAACCTCCTATGTAACAACCCACCCAGTTTGCTTGCAGCCTCAGCATCTGTCCCAGCCACAAATTTTCAGGAACGAGTCGAGCCCAGGCAGATCGGATACACAAGAGTGTCTATGGAAGAACGTGAACGACACAGAACCAACCGTCTGTGTTTCTACTGTGGTCAACCAGGTCATCAGTGTCGTTCATGTCCTAACAAGCCCACCACGACCAAAGTGAGTACTGCCTTAACGACTATGCTGACTAGATGTTTTACTCTTCTCCTAACACTCTCATATGCTAATTCTACTCAATGTGTTCCAGCGTTAATTGACTCCGGCTCAGCATTGAATTTGATCCATCATGAACTGGTCCATAAACTCAAAATACCTGTTATCCTGTGTATACCACCTATCAACATAACAGCCATTAATAGCCAACCTATTGGTGGAGGCATTACTCATCAAACTGCTCCTGTTACAGTCAAGATAGGCCTGTTCCACTCAGAAACAATCTCTTTGTATGTAACATCAATACCCCAGCATCCTGTAGTCTTGGGGAATCCATGGCTAACTATTCATGATCCACAAATTTCCTGGAATTCCAAAGAACTTACTAAATGGTCACCGCATTGCTACAATCATTTCCTCCAGCTCCAGTTACAACTCCCATTTTTAACCACCAGCATTGAAAGCCCAGCAACTAATGAACCAGTTTCTATTCCCCCAGAGTATGCTGACTACAGTAAGGCCTTCAGCAAAACAAAAGCCACCCAGTTACCTCCACATCGCCCTTGGGACTGTGCGATTGAACTGTTACCAAACACTGCACCTCCTAAGAGCAAGGTATATCCATTAACCATTCCTGAAACGCATGCCATGGAGAAATACATTGAAGAGGCTCTAGAATCCGGTTTCATCCGTCCTTCCACATCTCCAGCAGCATCAGGTTTTTTCTTTGTTGAGAAGAAGGATGGTGGTCTACGTCCCTGCATCGATTACCGAGGTCTCAACTCCATTACCATCAAGAACAGGTACCCACTGCCATTAGTTCCCTCTGCATTAGAACAGTTGCGTGAAGCCACCATTTTCACTATATTAGACCTGCGCAGTGCTTATAATTTAATCAGAATCCGAGAAGGTGACGAATGGAAGACGGCTTTTATCACCACCAGGGGGCACTATGAATACTCTGTTATGCCGTATGGCCTGGCCAATGCTCCACCCGTGTTCCAGTCCTTCATTAATGAGATTTTCCGTGACATCCTGAACCACTATGTTATTGCTTACATAGATGACATTCTGATCTACTCAGAAACACGTGAGTTACACATCCAGCATGTAAGAAATGTTCTGTGTCAATTACTGGCTAACAACTTGTATGTCAAGGCTGAGAAATGTGAATTTCATGTCTCTAGTACAACCTTCCTTGGCTACAGGATTAGTCATAGAGGAGTAGAGATGGACACCGGGAAAGTTGAGGCAGTCACAGAATGGCCACGTCCTACCACGGTAAAGGAATTGCAAAGGTTTTTGGGATTTGCTAATTTTTATAGGAGGTTTATCCGCAACTACAGTTCCATTGCAGCTCCTCTGACATCATTGCTTAAGGGTAAACCAAAGAAATTGTCTTGGACTCAGTCTGCTCAGACAGGTTTTGAGACTCTGAAAACCAGCTTTACTACTGCCCCAATTCTGAAACATCCAGATCCTGAATTACCATTCATTGTGGAAGTAGATGCTTCAGACTTTGGCATTGGAGCAGTTCTATCTCAGAGACACGGAAACCCTGGTAAAATATTTCCCTGTGCTTTTTTCTCCAGAAAACTAACAACAGCAGAAAGAAACTATGACGTGGGTAACAAGGAACTGTTGTCTATCAAAGCAGCGCTGGCAGAGTGGAGACACTGGTTGGAGGGAGCTCGCCATCCTTTTCAGGTTATTACTGACCACAAAAATTTGGAATACATCAAGTCTGCAAAACGTCTCAATCCAAGACAAGCCCGCTGGTCATTGTTCTTCACGAGGTTTCAATTCACAGTCACTTATCGCCCAGGAAGCAAGAATGGCAAAGCTGACGCCCTTTCACGAAGATTTGATTCAAATGAAACCTCTTGCTGTCAGGGGCCAATTCTACCTCCTCCTGTTATTGTGGCACCCATTCGTTGGGATATAATGGAGGAACTGCAACGTGAACAGCAAACAGAACCCACTCCCCCTGAATGTCCTCCTTGCCATCATTTTGTCCCAAGATCTCTTCGCCAGCGAATCACACAATGGGTGCACACATCTCTGAGCTCTAGGCATCCTGGCATTCAACGGACAGTAGAACTGGTGCATAACTCCTTTTGGTGGCCTAGACTAATTAATGATGTTTCTATGTATGTCAAGTCTTGCAGTGTGTGTGCTCAGTCCAAGACACCCCGAGAACTCCCAGCTGGTCTCCTTGAACCTCTGCCAATTCCTCAGCGCCCCTGGTCTCATCTGGCTGTGGACTTCGTTACTGATCTACCCAGTTCCAATGGGTACACCACAATCCTGGTAATTATTGATCGCTTCTCTAAAGCATGTCGTCTTATCCCATTAAAAGGCTTACCCACAGCAATGGAAATGGCACAAGCATTATTTCACCACGTTTTTCGTGTCTATGGAATACCTGAGGATATAGTCTCTGACAGGGGTTCACAATTCACGTCTCATGTTTGGCAAGCTTTCTGCAAGCAATTGGACATTAATGTGAGCTTAACATCTGGCTATCATCCCCAGGCTAATGGACAGGTTGAGAGACTGAACCAAGAATTGGGACGTTATCCCAGGTCCTACTGTAGTCGAGAACAACAACGTTGGAGTGACTTTTTACCTGGGGCGGAATATGCACAGAATTCACTTACTCATTAATCTACAGGACTCACCCCCCTTCAAGTGTTTTCTAGGTTATCAGCCTCCCATGTTCCCTTGGTCTAGAAAACCTTCTGAAGTGCCTGCGGTGGATGATTGGGTCCGAAGAAGTGAACGAGTGTGGGACAGCGCCCATGTGAGGCTGCAGAGGGCAATCAGAGCCCAGAGGATCAAGGCAGACCGCAGGAGGCGTCCCCATCCAAACTACCAGCCGGGTCAGAGGGTCTGGCTGTCGACTCGAGATCTACGTTTGCGGCTGCCCAGCAGGAAGCTCAGCCCACAGTATGTAGGCCCATTTCGTATCTTAAGACAGATTAATCCGGTAACCTACAGGCTGGAGCTTCCAGCTCATTATCTCTCCTTCCTCCCTGTTGAAACCGGTCCACCCTGCTTCCGGCCCCACTACTGAGGAGAGGGAACCCCCTCCACCACTGGACATTGATGGAGCTCCGGCTTACCTGGTAAAGGAGATTCTGGATTCCAGGCGTCATGGGGGCTGGTTGCAATACCTGGTGGACTGGGAGGGCTGTGGTCCTGAGGAGAGATCATGGGTGGCAGCCAAGGACATCTTAGACCCATCTTTGACCCAGGAGTTCCACCAGGCACACCCCGATCATCCTGCACCCAGACCAAGGGGATGGCCACGAAGAACACCTGGAGGTGTTCATAGGGGGAGGGATTCTGTAACATCTGCATCCGCCATCCATTCCTCCAACCGCCAGAGGGAGCCGTCTCCCTAATATTGAACACTGCCGGTTCTTCTCCCCTCTCTTCCTGTCTACACTTGTTATAAGCCAGTTTACCCTGTCTCTACAAAGCGTTTCTTCTATTACTGATTGTTTGCACGTGTCTCCTTGCCTGTTTCTGACCTCGTCTTTTGGATTACCCTTTTGGATTAGTTTACTGTCTGGACTGCCGCTATTGTTATCGACATTTTGCCTGTTGTTTGACCACGATTCCTGCTCAATATCCCTCTCTGTTTGTGCTGATGTGTTTAATAAACCTCCGCACATGGATTCGAACACTCAACCGAGTCAGCCTCCGTTACAGAGTCAGATTAAACGAGTGAAATTAAGTGAACTTAACAGAGGCACTGAAAAGGCATACACGCGTTAACCTTCGCCCAGGCCGTCGGATTCCATTTTTAGGCCGATGCGGGGTTCCTTACACTTTCCTGATCAAGCCCTATGCAAAGCATTCTGGGAACTATAAATACACTGCCCAGTCTCAGTCAATGCAACAAAAATGATTCATTTAGTCCCAACACAAATGGATTAAGCCAACTTGATATTTTACAGATTACATTTCATGTAATGTAATAAAATTGAGGCTAGTGACAATTAAAGATTTGTGTTGCTTTAGCTCATTTAATTTAACAAAAATCATTTTTTTGTGGTGTGTGTTTGGGGCATGGTGTTTGAATCTTGTGTGTCGGGTTCCGGGACAGTTCATGTGCTCATGTTGAGTTTTACTTGAGCACAGGGGTGTTGGTCTTGTTTCATTGGCCATATGTTTTTTTCTTGTCATGTTCATCATGAACACAGGGTTGTTGGTCTTGTTTCATTGGCCATATGTTTTTTCTTGTCATGTTCATCATGAGCACATGATCTGGGTGTTTGTTCCTGCACCATGTGCTCTTGTCTAGTCTTATGTGAAGTTTTTATTGTTTTTTTTGTTTTAATTTTGAGTACAAAAAACACCCATAGCTCTCTGTGTTTGAGTCCTTGTCTCACCCATAAACCCACACCTGGAGAACACTGAGGACAGCCTCAACCCACTTTGAGGTTATTTCCTGTGTGAACTTATATATCAGCTCATAGGGCCCCCAGGTTTTCCTCATTCATTATTTCTTTCCTTTCTGTAATTTTACTAACCCTAACTCTACCTGTCCTTCTGGTCTGGTGACCACACAGTCTTAGCATGTACATATATCTTTCGACCACTTTGAATCACTAAAAAAGTAGTGACTTAGTGAATCACAAAGCAAGTGGTTCCTTCCCTATTGGTAATGGCAGACATTTTTAGAGTTATTACTGAGGTTATTATAAAATTTTCCCCAGTGACTGTGGTTGGCAGAGAATAAAGCAATACAAGTGTTATGCTATAGTTTATTTAAACAGAAAAATGGAATTTAAAGGTTTCGACTGGAACTGTCATAAATACTGAACATTCAAGTGGAAAATATGCAAAGAAAATCATTTTTTTCTGTATTTCTAAGTTTCATCAAACTTAGGTTTCAGCTGGAATGTGATACATAATTGACAACCAAAATTATTTAATTAACTTAATTTAAACCTTAATTACTGGAGAATAAAAAAGTAAGTGAATATCTCACAAATCCTGATTGACATTCAAAAACTACTTTTAATCAATTGGGTACAGAACTGTTTCTTGTTCTGATACCACTAAAGAAAGAAAGAACACTTGGGACTACCGGATTGGAGGCACCACCGGATATGGGACCACTGGAGTTGGAGGAACTGGGACCAACGGACTTGGGACACCAGACATAGAGGCACTGGGACCACCCGACTAAGGGGCACTGGGCCACCGGACTTGGAGGCGTTGGCACTAATGGACTTGGGACCTCTGTACTTGGAGGCGCTGGGACTACTGGACTTGGGACCACTGGACATAGGGGCACTGGGACCACTGAACTTGGAGGCGCTGGAACTACTGGATTTAGGACCACCCGACTTAGGGCCACGGGGACCAACGGACTTGGGACCACCTGACTTAGGGGCACTGAGACCACCAAACTTGGAGGTGCTGGGACCACTGGACATGGAGGCGCTGGAACTACTGGACTTGGGACCACCTGACTTAGGGGCACTGGGACCTCCAGACTTGGAGGTGCTGGGACTACTGGACTTGGGACCACTGGACTTGGAGGTGCTGGGACCAGTGGATTTGAGACCACCAGACTTGGGACCAGTGGATTTGGAGGCGTTGGAACTAACTGACTTGAGACCACCAGACTTGGAGATACTGGGACTACTGGGCTTGGGACTACCCAACTTAGGGGCACTGGGAACACCAGGCTTGGGAGCAACAGACTTGAAGGTCCTGGAACTACTGGACTTGGGACCACTGAACTTGGAGGTGCTGGGACCAACAGACTTGAGACCACTAAACTTGGGACCACTGAACTTTGGTAGGTGCTAGGACTAGTAGACTTGGATCCACCTGACTTAGGGGCATTAGGACCACCAGATTTAGAGGTGCTAGGACCACTGGACTTGGGACTACTGGACTTGGGGAAAAAACAGGGCAAAAAGCAACTTATAGTCCAAAAAAAAAAAAAAAAACACAAGGCACACAAAACCAGGAATACATAACATAGGGCCATTCTGTTATGATAAAAAAGAGGTAAGAACTACTGCCAGATTTTTGCAGTGATTTATGGCTGTAGGAATCTATAACATTAATTGGCAGTGCCATTAGATACAGTATTTATTAAGCATTTGTCTATGGGCTCTGTTAGCTCACATTTTCTACAGCAGCTGACTTGTATGTGATACAAGCCCCCTGGTGGTGAAATCATGCAAAACTCTTCTCATACATGTTGAACACAGATTAAGTTCCATGTCCCTGAAAATGCAAAATTGAGACTCGTCAACTAAAACTAACACTAAAAACATTTCTGTTAACTTCCAGGAGCGGATTGTAAGTTCTGGATCCTACAAAACCACAAACATGAACACACAAAGCAGCTCTCAGAATCTGTCCTGATCACATTGGATTTGACTGATTGTTTGACGTGATTGTGATGATGTTATAGTACCTTTACATCCTCAGCCAAAGCTTTCCCAGTCAAAACACAGAAACTGATCGTCACACAGAGCTGAAAGACTGACAACACTATCATCATGATATCTAGTCCTCTGATGATAATCTACAGGTGGGTGAAGAGCAGAGTGGAAACTTATTTAAAAAAATTACATCATTTTCATTTTTTGAGTTAACTGTCAAAATATTTGTTGTAACAATATTTGTTTGGTGAACTACACTATACAAATTTCCATCTTTTTCTCTGTTGTGGAAAACGATTCACTGTAATCATACAGTGAATAATTGTAGGAGTTGCAGTATCAAGTTGCTGTCCTACTTTCCTTTGCCAGATTTATTGAATACAGCACAACAGCTGTGATATCCATTGCAGCACTGAATAAGTTCAGAATCATTATGACCAGCTGTAAAACACAAACAATATTTAAAAAAACAACAACAGAAATATCATAAAGACAGATATAATGTAAGATAGACACTTACCAGACAAGTACTGAGAAACTCAGTGTGGAAAAATGCACACTATTACTAAAATGACCAAAAATACAATACAGGCAATAAGCAAACAAATAAATATATCTGTGCTTTATTATGAATTTATGAATAAATCAAATGAAATGTCACATATAATTTACTTTTTGAAAAGACATTGTATAACATGAACTGAATTAGAAACATAAACCTGATCAAAATGAGACCCAAATCTTACCACACTCCTGAGCCAAAAGGGTCTCTAGGATATTGTATCCAGGCAATAGTAGTACTGATCCTGATCTTTTTAAGGTGGAGTCCCTGTCAGTGAAAATCATATTTCCCTTTTGTTACTTTTGAAATTTAAAGAACGCAAGTCTATAGTTTGGATGTAACTGAAGACATAATAAACACTGTTATGAACAAATATTAAGCCAGCATAAAAACGATCTTACATTGACTTTAAAGTAGTGGTGTTCCGTATTGCAGTGCAATTTTCAATGAAGACACATATCGACGCTTGTATTGTTTTTAGAAAATAGCATGATCAATGACAAACAACGTCTTAATTTCTGTTCAATCACTTTGCATGTCCGAACTTCATAAGCAAGTTGACATTCAGGTTGGTTGAATTGTGATAAATGTAAACTACATTAAAAGTTTTCTAATATGTAGGTCTTCTTCTCCTTTTTTGGCAAATTTGTGGATGTTTGATTGGGTTTTTGTGTGGTTTAGTGTAAGCCGGTAGTCTCTCCCTTATCAGGTGGAGCCCATCACAGGGACTTCTTCTCTATGTAGTACTTCCTATTAGGTGAGTCCATAGGATGTACTCCCCACATACTAACTTCCCCTTTTGAATAAGATGTGGTCTTCACAGTGTTCTCTTCTCGACAGAGAAGGACTCTGGGTCACTTACCCTGGGCTTTGGAAAGTTGCGAGATGGTGTGAGTGCACTTGCTACTAAGGTTGTCACAAGTTTATACTTATAAGTGACTAGATGGTACTTGGTTGCTTTGTTACTTTTTGTCTGAAAGGTTTGCAAACCACTGATTTAGATGAAATCATCTGCTAAATAAAATATTTTGGTTGTTTTTTAAAAAGAAATTTAATTGTTGTACAAAGGAAGACTTAGTAGGGAAGCTGTAAAAATGAAAACAAACATGAAAAGGGTCGATGCAAAAGTGCTACAGTCATTTATTTTTAAAAAAAGCAGCCCCAAAGATCCCAACAAAACTGAAAAAGATAATAAAAGGTAACACCCACTGATCTATATATAGAGAGATCAATGGTAACACCACTTTTGTAAAAGGAAACAATAAGTGTTGTTCCTAAACGTAATTTAACAATGTTGCGGATGGAGATCTGCTTTAAATCATTTCACTACAATATTGAGAGAAAATGCCATTCCATTACAAGCAAAAAGAATGACTTTGATTATTTTGTCCTTTAATCTTGTCACACAGGATTGGCAGTGTCGCCTTCCAGGAGCGGCTTGTGAAGTTCTGGATCCTCCACCACCTGCAAAACCACAGACATGCAAAGAAAAGGAAGATAATCATTACCTTATTGAGATTTTTGTAGTACAGACAGACCTCATTTCTTTTACTATTTTCAGGGGAAGGTGTTCCATTATGGTCATCATAACATGAATAATAATAATTGGAGGTTTCATGGATCATTTGCAAGGTCCAGTGAATACAGCACAACAGCTGTGATAGCCAGTGCAGCACTGACTACATTCAGAGTCATCCCGATTATCAACTATAAAACACAAACAAAATATATATGCAAAACTGGAATTGTCAAAAACACAATTGCTTTTGATAGACACTTACCCGACAAGAACAGGTAATTCTCGTTCCAAGAATACACATGATTCCAGCTACAAGGAACTATAATAGGTAAAATCAAACAAACAAAAACATCTGTGCATCCAAACTTTTTTTTTTTTTTTTTTTGCTTTTGCTTTAGATAAATCAAATGAATGATACTTTTTGACAGGCATTTCACAACATTAATTTTATAAAAAAATAAATAAAAAAAAACCAATGTATGTAAACACAATCCCCACCACAATATTGATGACACCAACTATCAACTGCACAATCTATAGAACAAAAGAACAATAGTTAAGAATTAAGAATATTCCGAGTTGGCACAATGACATTTTAAGTCAACCAATCATTTTTGTTTTAGTGTGGACAGGTGAATTACTTTAACATTTTATATAACACACTTTGCAATGTTATAAATAAATATTTTCACAACGTTTTCCAAAATGTTTTGTATTGTTTGAAAGAATTTGGTTGCATATAGGCTAAATAAATTTGCAAACTAAATTGTAACTTTTCTAAAAGTTGAAGCTTGGTACTAATACCTTTTACTAATCCAAAATCTGCACATCATGTTTTCATACAGAGCCCCTAAAGGAACATAGTTATTGTAAAAATATGCATTCTCCCACGAAATTATTTAGTTGAAAATCTTTGTTTTCCTCCCACCTCATATTAGTTCTATTACAAAATTTTTGTGAGCCAAATTGCAATATTGTGAAATGTGAAATGAAAATATCAAAAAGGTATTTAGCAATTAATATAAGTGTGTGACTCACTCCAAGTGCTATGTGGACGTCCTTCAGATTCCCTTTCATATGCCGAGGTGCAAAACACCCTGGACTGTTACACAGAAAACTCAGAATCTAACACATTACGGGCCATTTGCTTTTTGGGTTTGAGGTGATGGCGATGACTGTCAAACCCTCACCCTGAGACACTATCAGAGACATGACGCTGCGCTGAACAGACAAGAGATGGAGTTCAGCCTTCCAGTAAGTGACAATGGCCAAACCTTCTGTTTGTTTACGGCATGAAACAATAAGATCAGCAAATGATTACCATTGCAGGAAATTCAGTTTTTTAAATATATATTCATTATATCAGGAGAAAAAAAAAGAAATTTAACACTTTACATAGACTCTCAAATAAATTTTTTTACAGTTAAATATTCTACACACTAGTATGAATATGTTTGATTATCAAAATAGCATTGCTGACATAAGTTTTGTCGCCTACATAAAAGTCTTTGTAGGAGAAAAAAGTTGTGCAAAAATCCACCTGGCTTTGTTTTCTACAAGGACGTTGAGGTGATGCACCACAATTTGTTGATTATCTTTAACGTTCTTGTCTTTTTTATTTTTGTTTTGTTTTTAAAGTTCATTAGATTGTTAATTATATTAAGAAACATTGTGTTAACTCAAGCTCACCTTGTATGTTTATGTCCTCTCAGTCCAGATGAGTGAAGATGCATGGCATGACTGTGGGATTTTTTTTTTTGAGGGGGGAGTTTCTTTTCTGGCAGTGACATCCTCAAATATAAACAAGTATAACAGGAATGTTTTTCATGACTTGAATTACTTTTTAGATATCGGAGATGTAAGCAACATTGCTAATAATAACAAATGAAACTTACCTTCACATCACAATGTTGAAAATCACATGAATAAAATTTGTATTTTAAAAGGTTTCAGGGTGAATTTGAAATGTACTGTAAATGATTGATTGCTGTATACATGTAAATTGCGCCATCTATCTGTTGTTTTTTGGTATTACGGTAACAGATTGAGACTGGGCTTACATAGGCCTACATGTAGTGGTCAAAATAGCTCAAACATACACTACTACACTGCAAATTATTTTGCTATGAACATGTTAAGAAGGTACTGTCATGTATTTTAGAGTTTTTAAGAAATTATTGCTCTATTCATATAAGGTATTCTTAAAATGTGTATTATTTTGTGCTTCATGTAGAACTGATTAAAATCTGCACCAAAACAACACCAAGTATTCCCTGTGCAGATCAGAATTTGTTCATGTTTGAACCCTCTAGTTGTGTTCAAAAACTGGGTTCAACCATAGGGTTCAACCAATTGTGTTGTGCCACATTGGTTTTTATGCAAAAATAGACACTATAAAAAATACTAAAGATTCATTTAAAAACAGAATACCTCTATTGTAGCTTGTCATACACACACACGTTTGTTTTGCTATACTTGTGAGGGCCTCCATGGACATAATGGTTTTTATACAGTACAAACTGTATATTCTATCCCCTAACCCCCTAAACCTCCTCATCACAGAAAACTTTTTGCATTTTTACATTTTCAAAAAAAAAAAAAAGACAACAATTTTCCTTGTGAGGACCAGCAAAAATACTCACAAATTAGGTAATCTCAAGTTTTACTATCCTTGTGGGGACATTATGTCCTCACAAGTAGCCTATAGCAAAACATGTCCAAATACAGCCTACCAAAACACATCTATGCATCGAAACTTTGCATGCACTCTCATTCATGACCCTAAATGATAAATATTCACAAAAATTCAAGATAAATAGTTTAACCAGTATTTCAAGCAGTTTGAAAGTACAGTGTGGGTCAAATTGACCCTAACCAAAGTCCCTTTAAGACAAGTCATTTCACTCGGTGGCCATTTTTGAAACACCTCGCGGGCAGCTCTCGAACAGCTCCTATTTTTTTGAATGGGGAAACATCAAGTTCTCCAAAGCTGTTTGCCAAGCTTTCGATTAAATTTCATATTTGAAATCACATATGTCTCATAAATGTTGTTTCTAAACGCTCGAATCATGACAAAAAATGGTATTTTTCAGGATGAATCAAGCTAATGCGCATACGTATTCCTAAATGCGCGTCTTTTGTGCCTCATTTCGGAGGGTATGCACGTGACATCACCGTCGACCCTTATGACTGTGGTTACGCCCACTGAGTGGCAAAAGACTGAGTGGCAGCATTGTTTTTCAGCGTGAATGCCACGAAAAACACACAAAACACATCCAAAATGGGTTAGAGCTTTGTGATTGACTGTACAAATAGATTTGACAAAATCTATGTTATATTTTGCAGCCGAAAGCTACAGAAAAAAATAAGCAAATGGATTGCTGCCATTCACAGAAACAACTGACTCCAGGCAGAGAAACATGGATTTGCAGTTATCATTTTGTGTCAAAACGATGGATTTTGGGGTAAAATCATACCCTATATGTATTGTTGTGATGACAACTCATCAATTGACCCTTGCAAAGACCCGCCCCCCTTAGTTACTGTTGCTTTGTCCGACAAGCCGTGGCGCTGTCATGCAACACGCAGTAAAAAATACATTGCGGAGCAAAGAGGACACTGACAACACGTCAACAGACAAGACAAAGCAGGTTACTTATGATAAAGTCCCAGCTTTCAAACTGTGTTGTTTTTTTAAGAAATTCAAACAATAAAAAAAACGTTTTGTGGCTCTTTAATGTGTCGTAACAGATCGCTGTAGCGCCTCAGCTCTAGCGGCTCGTGAACCAATCATCTCTTCCTACTAGTTCATTTATAGCATCAAATAAACATGAATGAACATGAGAATGAATGTTGTTTCAAACGCGGAAAGATACACAATTTTTTGAGTTTAACTCCACCGAGGTTAATCTTCTAACTCCTGACTGCTTTGTCGGACAAAATGGCGGATTCGGTGTTCTGATTGGTTAGATCGCTTGTCAATCAAACTCACAGCGAAGGGTCAATTAAATATTTACCATCTTATATTCTGCATAACTGGGTGTTTTTAAATAAACTCTGACAAAAACTATACACGTTTTAGGGCTGGACAATATGGCAATATAACATTAATATAAGTGATTACTGGGATTTAGACCTACCTATATTGTATATAAAGCGTTCACAGGAAGATTTGCTTTATGTGTTTCCCGGTGTCGAAATCAGGCACATATAAATGTCAGGAAACACGATTCCTGGCTGCATGTCAATATCCATGTATTAGGTTTCTTTGACATGTCATAAGGAACACTTTCGAGCCCAACCTTTAGTGTAATCCTTTGTTTTACTCGCGTTTTCTCTATTAAATCCAGTCATGCAGCAGGTTCTTTTGCCACTCAGTGACGCTGAGGGAGCGCGTTCTGGCGGGAAAGTGACGTATATGCATTGAGCTTCTAACGGCCGCTGCAGTGACGTAATGACTTTATCAATCAGCGATTGGCTCTTATTTAGAAGCCGGGACTTATTCCGCCATATTACGCGTTGCACTTTCTCCCTTTAAAAATAATAGGAGTGGCGCGTCTTGTGTTATTCTATAGTCTTTAATATTACCAAGTCTTAAAGGGACTTTGATATTACACACAAGATGAAGTGATGTACCAGGAGCCTCAAAAAGACTTCGTCACCTTCATCAAGAAGCAAATTGATCCACTTACTATTTTATGGTTGTCTGGCTTTCGCACATTCATTAAATGGTTTGTTTTTGTGGTCTTCATCAGCATCTTCCACATGTGTATGCTGCACAAAGGTGCCAATAACCGCGAACTTTGAGTCATAAAGTGAGTGCAGTAAGTAAAGTCGATGACACGCCACACCACCAGAGGCCGCTGTGGAACAGACGGCGTTTGCAGCACTTTTCCCCGCTGCTTGTTGGTGCGATGATGTAATGAAGTAAAAGAAGAGTAAAGATGGCGGAGAATAGCGGCACGGATCCGGCCGTGGAGACGAACACTGAAGAAAATGCCGCCGCTAGCGCGACTATCATTAAGGTCACCGTCAAAACACCGAAGGATAAAGAAGAAATAGCCATCGCCGAAGACTCATCTGTCGCACAGGTGATTTTTTCGCGATTTCGTGTTGTTTGTGTCACCCGGGCGTTTGTTACACCAGCGGCTAACAGCTTTAGCCGGTGAGCTAACGATTGACGACGAACAGCCAGAGCCGAAAATCTACGCAGTGGATATTTAGAATGACTTTCACTTTTGATATCACTTAAATGAGGCTATTCTGAGCAATTTATTCATTGTATTTTGTTTTATATAACGTATGTGAAGTTGGGTTTTCTAACTCGCGGTTGCCTTTAAAGAAACGGCCTGCTCATGTAGAAGGTTCTAGTCTGTCATCATTGGTCGCGCTCTTTCTGTTTTGCTAGTATTTTTGCCTTGAAAATGTTATGGATAAACGAAATAACACGTTAAATGACTTTTCATTTAAATGTTGTGCTATGATACAATGTTTGAGTCAGTTTATTTGACTAATAGCTGCTTTATGCTGATGTTTACGAGCTTAGGCTTAATAAAAGGGAACGTAATGTTCCTCAAAAGTGGTGTTGTGTTGCTCTGATTTAATTTATAACATCATAACCCGCATGTTTTGACCTCTTAACAGTTTAAAGAAGAAATCTCCAAAAGATTTAAGGCGAAGCAAGACCAGTTGGTTCTGATTTTTGCCGGTAAGATCCTGAAGGATGGAGACACGCTCGGTCAGCATGGCATCAAAGACGGACTCACGGTTCACCTGGTCATCAAAACCGCACAAAAGTAAGAGGACTTGCTTTCAGGGTCAAAACAGAATTGGCATTTCCATATGCAAAGCCATATTGTGTTAAAAGAGAATGCCTATGCAGTTTGAATGGCTCACTTTTAGGGTGTTTTGTGTTTGTAGGACTTCAGGTAATGGTAGTTCGCAGACCTCTGCCTCTTCTGGCCCTGGACCATCACAGGGCAACAGTGACGGAACCGCTAACCCCAGTCCGGCTGGCAACCTGGGCACACCCCAGGGCATTGGGACATCCCCAACCCCCTCACAGCCAGCCAATATACTAGGTGAATTATGTTTTTAAGTTTATTGTCTGTTTTTAATATAATTCCACAATATTGTTATGTTTTGTGTTGTGACTGTTTTTATTGTTAACCTATTAAAATTGTTTTTGTTAATTGAAATAATTCTGAAATAAATAAAATATAAATATGTGGAAAAACTTGAACTTAAATGAAAATTGAAGTGAAACCTTTCCTTGGCAGCTGAATGAAAAATGTTAAGTTAAAGTACTAAAATGACTAAAACTGGAATATAAATTGAAGCTAATTATAAATATTAAAAAATAAAATAAAATAGTATAAATATAAAAAAAAATAAAACAATCAGAAAAAAAGTACAACACAATTCCAAAAACGTTGGCTTTAATATCTTAAATTGTAATGAAATAACTGAAAATATAAAAATAAATATTTATCAATACTGTAATAGTAAATAAATACAAAATACCACTGGTTGCAACATACAAGAGAGAATAACTGTAATATGTTTATAATATTTGAGAGAATATTTGTTTAGTATGTACATACTTAAATTCTAGGTCATGTAATCATTGCAACACAAAATGGTGTGGTTCCAGAATTTTGTTGCAATGTTCACAAGAATATTTGTTCAGTTTATTGACAGATTGCTCCCTGTTCCATCCCTAAATTTAGTTCCTTTCATACAAATAAAAGTTGGAAACACAAATATTGTGAATCCTAATACAGTTCATTGTAAGATAAGTCCTTGTGTGTTTTCAGCTGGGTTTGGTGATCTGTCGGGCCTGGCCAACCTCGGTATGGGATCTGCCAACTTCATGGAGCTTCAGCAACAGATGCAGCGACAGCTCATGTCTAACCCCGAGATGCTGTCTCAGATCATGGAGAACCCGCTTGTGCAGAGCATGATGTCCAACCCTGACCTGATGAGGCAGATGATAGTGGCCAATCCACAGATGCAGCAACTAATGGAGCGCAACCCAGAGATTTCACACATGCTTAACAACCCAGAGCTCATGAGACAGGTATATTATTAGTCATGTACTACAGCATTGAAACTGACACGTTAATTTGGCTTGATTTGATTTTACAACACACTTTTTTCTTTTTTTTTTCTTTAAGACAATGGAGTTGGCACGGAACCCAGCCATGATGCAAGAGATGATGCGTAACCAAGACCGGGCGCTTAGCAACTTAGAGAGTATTCCCGGGGGTTACAATGCTCTTCGGAGGATGTACACTGACATTCAAGAGCCCATGTTTAGCGCTGCACGTGAACAGGTCAGATTTATTTATTTATTTATTTAAACTTAAAAAAGAAAAATCTTGTTGTCGCCTACAATATTGTTGAATTGCAATGCTGAAGTGAACATATTGTGTTAAGTCTTAACTCTAATTTGAAATGACAGCAGTAAATGTTATATTGCGTCATCTTCTTTTGAATAGTTTGGAAATAACCCTTTCTCTGCATTGGGTGGAAATGCTGAAAACTCCGGAACACAGCCCTCCAGGACAGAAAACCGAGAGCCCCTGCCAAATCCCTGGGGTCCCCCTGACACCACCGCCGCCACCACCACCTCTGGGACGGCTACCACCACCAGCTCCACCACAAGCTCGACCACACCCAGTGTGTCCAACCCTTTGGGCATTGCCTCCTCTAACCTTGGAAACGGTAATAGCATTTTATGTAAACATTTATCTTTAATTGTAAAACAAGGTGCATGGATTGGTTTGAGGTTATGTTGTGGAGAATTTGCAAGCATATAATTTAAGTGCACAGATTATTTTGTCAATAATTAATCAAATATTTATTCTGGTCAAATACTGCATAAAAGGGTGAAATTTACATCGCCATGTAGTATTACAAAGGATCTCAAATGAATTGATTTCATGTTAAACCTTTTGTGTGTGTGTGTGTGGTTCACTGTTAGGCATGTTCAACAGTCCTGGCATGCAAAGCCTAATGCAACAGATCTCTGAGAACCCTCAGCTTATGCAGAACATGCTTTCTGCTCCTTATATGCGCACCATGATGCAGTCCCTGGCCCAAAATCCTGATGTTGCCTCACAGGTAGCAAGACCATCATTTGGTAGTTCCCAAAAGTTTTGATTTGCTATGATGTTCTCATATTAATACAAATGCATTTTTCAGGTATTGATGAACAACCCCCTCTTTGCCGGAAATCCACAGCTGCAGGAGCAAATGAGACAGCAGCTACCTGTATTTCTACAGCAGGTGTGTCCCGTTGGAATTGTTGTAGATTCTCTTTGGGATATGTGACTGGATTTGGGTTTCATGTGCTATTGTGCTAACTGACTTGTTTTTGGACTTGCAGATGCAGAACCCGGAAGCCCTTTCTGTCATGACAAATCCTCGAGCCATGCGAGCCCTTATGCAGATCCAGGAAGGACTGCAAACCCTTCAAACTGAAGCCCCTGGTCTCATGCCCAGGTGCAGTTTTTTTTTTTTTTTTTTTTTTGATTGATATATATATATATATATATATATATATATATATATATATATATATATATATATATATAAAATATAATACATACATACATACATTTTACATTCCCAGTAAAATATTTTTGAGTTATATTGCTTAGCACTACTTAATTCTCTACAGAGTGAGAACCTCTAGAGAACACATCCTCTTTCTACTAGTTATTTCCCTCTTGGCTTTGTTGCCAAGTAAATCCAGCTTCCTCTAGATTACAGCACACATGTTTGCCTATTAAAGGGATAGTTCACCCAACAATGAAAATTATCCCATGATTTACTCACCTTCACGCCACCCTAGGTATATATGACGACATCTTTCAGGCGAACACTATCAGAGATATATTTAAAGATAATATCCTGGCTCCTCCAAGCTTTTTAATGGTTGTGAACAGGTGGCCACATTTTGAAGCAAAAAAAAATCATCCGTCCATAATAAAAGTAATCTGTATGGCTCTAGGGGGTTAATAAAGGCCTTCTGAAGGGAATTGATGTCTTTTTGTAAAAAAATAAATAAATAAATAAATAAATGAATAAAATCATATTTAAAACTGTAAATTCAAATAACTAGATTACGGCGGACGACCGTGTGCATACTGCGCAAGTTGACTTGCGCCAAATGAGTAACCCCTGACGCGATGTATGACGCAGGATGTAGGAGTAGCATAAGCGGCTCAAACAAATAGGGCTGTGCAACAAACTAAAGCTGCTCTTCTCTTATATCAAAATCCTCAGACATTTCTCTTTAAAAATTTCACGAGCAATCTTCCACATTCGTCATTGCGTTGGATCAGAGGTTCCTCTTCTGCCACAAATCGACACGTACAGTTGTTTGCTGAAAGCTAGTTATTATAAAGTTTGAAATATGGACATTTCTCTTGCAAATACCCATCCTTCACTTCAGAAGGCCTTTATTAACTCACTGGAGCCGTATGGATTAGTTTTATAATGAATGAGTTTATTTTGGCTTCAAAATGTGGCCCCTTGTTCACAACCATTATAAAGCTTGGAGGAATATATCTCTGATTGTGTTCATCTGACAGAAGATAGTCCATAAACACCTAGGATGGCTTGAGGGTGAGTAAAATCATGGGATAATTTTCATTTTTGGGTGTACTAACCCTTTAAACAAGTTTGTGTTATTCCATTTATGGAAACAATTAGTTAGATTCAACAATCAAATAAGCAGTGTGTCAATATCTGCTCTTTCCCAATTAAATTCCTTGCCTCTTTCTAGTCTGGTGCCTGGTGGGATGCCTGCAGGGATGCCTGCTGGGATTCCTGCTGGGATTCCTGGTGCCCCACTGCCCACAGGTGTGAATGTGACTCCTGAGAATCCTCCGCCCTCAGGCCAGGGCCCCGCCCCCACCCCTGCTGCTGGAACTAATCCCGCCCAGCAGCAGCTCATGCAACAGATGTTACAGATGTTTGCTGGAGGGAGTGCATCGGTACTCGTGTTTCTTTGTTGCTGCTGTTATTTACAGTTCTTAACAGTGTAGTGTGTAAATTTGATTGTACTTACTTTATTTTATTTTGCTTTACAGACTCAGACTCCAGAAGTGCGTTTCCAGCAACAGCTGGAGCAGCTGAGTGCCATGGGCTTCATCAACAGGGAAGCCAACCTGCAGGCCCTCATCGCCACCGGGGGCGACATCAATGCCGCCATCGAAAGACTGCTCGGCTCCCAGCCATCTTAATTCCATCAGCTGAGAGCGTGCAAAGGGAGACAAGAAGCAAACATAGTCCTTCATCACATAAAATCTGACAAGTCCTACATAGACAGAATTCCAATTACTCCAATCTTGTTTTTTTTTTTTTTTTTTTTTCCTTTTTTTGTTGTTGCTTCGATCAGTTGATCTCTGAATCAAAAGCAATGAGGTTTCAAATTTGTTTCCTTGAACAAAAAAAAAACAAACCAAACCAGAATCGCTGTGGAATGACGTCACACTAATCCCTCATCACTAGTAAGATGGGACAGAGCTTACATTTGCTGAACCAAGTCTAAGTTACCATTCCTTACAATTAGATCATTCTCACCTGAGGCACTACTCGGTGGTTAGGGGAATAAAATCCATCCGCTTGAATTCCGAGGCCAGAGAGATTCTTGTCTTCTGTGAGAATGCTTGGTTTCCTTAATTTCTCTATTTCTCCTAATTCATGCCTGATCAAACCAGTATTTATTGCAGAAATGTAGAGCTTACCCTTTACTCCCTTTCCACCTTCCTCAGTTGACGTTGATTTGAGCGTTCCTTGACATTTGATGTGTTAATCGAAATCTAATAGACATGAACATGTTGGAGCACTATAACACCTTGACTCTGATCGCTTACACTTCAGCTATTTTAGAAAGGAATGAAGTTGGAGATGAGATTTTGAAAAGATGTTCAGTCATCTCTTAGTCGTTTGCCTTTGTGAGGAGTGTACCTCAATTGACCGTAAAGGCTTGTCATATGGGTAAGGCTGTAACAAAGCATCAATAAAATATTTCTCAGCTTAACAAGCAGTGGCGAACGCAGACACCATTTGTTTATACCATATCTTTATGCTTTGACATAGGAGTATTCTAGTGCCTGGAACACACTTGTATTGTATACTGGATACATCATCCTCAAGTTGCTCTGGCAAAACAAACTGGTTACAGCATGATAGTGATGCTAGCTTCTCTCAGTGCTAACCAACAGCCATCTACTAACAGAGTTTTGATGTGAATTAAAATGTTCATCTTTTGTTGCTGCACATCCATAATCCACTCTTTATTCTACTTGAATTACAATACAGAAACCTGCATTAATTGAGGTTTGTATTTCATTTAAGCCAACATCTGATTTTGTCTTGAATCCAATGTGAGTCACTCTTTGCAATGCTTTTATAATGGTTTAAAAAGTATTGCATGATCATATTCTCTTATAACAACAATAATTTTAATTCACCTGAGGGTTGCGGTTATTGTCAAACTATTGGAGGTCACACAAAAGTCATTTGTTCGTCTTGATACATTGTACATGCATTTATGTCTGCTATCACAAAGCTTTCAGCATTAAGACTGCTTTGGCTAGATACCTTAAATAGCATATCTTGGTAATGTACTTTGGCCAACAATATGATGAGAAGTTGGCCTTTGAAAACCTGGAATTTTAAAGTTGTGAAATCCAGGACTGGAAGCATTATGGTGAATTCAGATTCTGTTGTGCTCATCTGTAAATTTTTTCTTTGTGGGTGCAGTTACTATAAAAATGATTTTTAAAAGATAATTTTAAAAAAACTATGGAAGTTCATTGGTCAAAGTCTCAAAACCATGCACTCATAAAAATAAAGGTTCTAACCATTTTGGGTTCCCCAAAGAGCAGACATTTTTTTCTTAGAGTGAAGAAGGTTTTTTCTCCCTCACAATAAATAACCTTTAGTGCATTTGAAATGCTCAATGGATGTCAATGAGGAACCTTTACATTTAAGAATGTACATGTTGGGTCGAGCTAGTAACAACACATCTGTTGAAGTTAAGAAATCCTTTTGTGCTA
Organism: Megalobrama amblycephala; assembly: GCF_018812025.1. Classification (NCBI taxonomy): domain Eukaryota; kingdom Metazoa; phylum Chordata; class Actinopteri; order Cypriniformes; family Xenocyprididae; genus Megalobrama; species Megalobrama amblycephala. Next base: position 36,646,848 of record NC_063056.1, read on the forward strand.
ATACCCTTACAATTTTAACTGAGGGGTTTACTTGTTGCAGCTGTTCCCTGAAGCCCTCACCCCACAAAGGAAGTCAAGACAAAAGTTTGGGAGGTCTCAAAAGTATATGCAAGTTTACATGCAAGTATAACATCGTTAAGAAAATAGATAAACGCTAATATCATGCTATAGTAAACAAAGCGTTTGCTTAGGAGCCAAGCAACACGATACAGCTCGAGCGGTTTATACGGTAGAATCCGTGTCGGACCGTCAAAAAAGAAGTACTAACATTATTTGTGATTTTATAACATATTTATGTATCGCTAAAATATAAAAGAAAACGTTTTAAGATGAGTCTTAAAGTATTAGTTTGTAAATTGCGCCCAAAAATGACTAATTCCCTTAAAATAGGCTAACTTTAATATTTTAGCCAGCAAAAAAATAACACTGTTTTGTGGTTTCCTTTATTTTAATAACGCCCTTAAAAAATAAATCAATAATCCGTGTTTCATTCAGATTTCTGCTTTTTCCCCCTCCAAGTTATCTCCAGGCCACGCTTTTGTAGTTCGTAGGCACTACCATGAGACTACATTTCCCATGAACCATCAGCGCGGAAGTAAGAAGTCAGCTGATGTTCTTGTTGGGCTGCTAGAAGTTGTTGCTATAATCTCGCGTATATTTTAAACGTTTATTAGTATATTTGCTCTTTTCATTTGAATTATGTTGCGTCCTAAAGCATTAACACAAGTACTCAGTCAAGCAAACACCAGTGGAGTACAAAGCACGCTGTAAGTATATGAAATTCAACCTTTGTTCATATCAGTAGCTTTAGCTGGCAGATAAACTGACATGAAACAATGATAATGTGCATTTATGTTATTCAAAACATGTTCACTTAAGGTATTTTATTGCCTTGGGTTTTGTTGGGTAATGTTATTTTGCGTGTTAAATCATTAACAAATGTCATATTCGTGCAGTAGATCCAAACGTGATTGGATAATTGTTATACTTAGAAATATCAGAATGTCTTTGCATTAGATTAAATATCAAATCAAATACCATTTATTTAAAATATTTTAATATAGCACACATTTTTTTTTGTGAGCTCAAAGAGAAGTGACTGACATACATCCACTAAAAAACACCCAAACAACAGTTAATTAAAAAGTCACTGAGCAAACATTTTGGTTGCAGATGTCATTTTGGTGTTCATATAATTTTTGCCCACATTACAAGTCAAAGTCATATTATATAAAGTGTTTTTGTGATGCGTTTTATTTTATTTTAGGTTATTGAACAATGAAGGCTCCCTGTTGGCATATTCTGGATATGGAGACACCGATGCAAGAGTCACTGCAGCTATTGCCAGCAACATCTGGGCGGCTTACGACAAAAACGGACACCAGGCCTTTAATGAGGACAAACTGAAATTCATACTGATGGATTGTATGGTAGGAATAAAATTGTACAGTTGGGTTATAGTAAATGATTGTGAAGGCCAATCTTAAAGATATGCAAGTTCTACACATATTTGTAAGGTATGCAAATTCAGCAGAGCAACTGCTATATGCCATGCAAATCACATGGGTTATAATATGTTTCTGGAAATTAAACCATACCAGAAATAATACTAACATGATGAACTACTACAATAGTCTTTCTTTAATATGTGTTGCATTTTCTCTGTCTTTACAGGAGGGAAGGGTTGCCATTACACGTGTTGCTAACTTGTTGCTTTGCATGTATGCCAAGGAGACAGTCGGCTTTGGGATGCTTAAAGCCAAGGTGAGATGTGCCTTAGTCACTGAGAATTAATATACATCATAAGTGTTTTTCATGAACAATCATAAATAACTGTGTTTTTTATGTTCACAGGCTGAGGCTTTAGTGCAGTACCTTGAGGAACCACTAACACAAGTGGCAGCGTCGTAGGATCTACTTTGACATGTGGATTTGTGTATAAGATCTTGGCCTTTATACAATAATATCTATGGCTTTATTTATTTGCATACTCAAGTTGATTGCTGTATCAAATTATGCGGTTATAAAACCCAAAATAAGTATTATTGCATAAACATTAATTAATCCATTTGAACTGCATTTCCCTTTTTTATTTTCCTTTTTTTCTGTGTCTCAGGATTTTTTTGCAGTCAGTGATCAGGCTGTCTTATTGAAACTTGCTTCTGCCACAGAATTAAAACATAAATAAGGTAATTGCGATTTTGTTTTTGTTTTTTAAATCTCATAATTCTGACTTTTTTCCATGTAATTGCGAGTTTATATCTCACATTTCTAACTTGCAATTCTGTGAAAAAATGTCAGAAGATATAAGCTCACAATTGCGAGGAAAAAAGTCAGAATTGCGGGTTTATATCTTGAAATTCTGAGGGTTTTTTTCTCCTCCATTTTTTTCCCCTGAATTTCATCATAACTGCAAGTTAGAAAGTCTGAATTGTGAGATATAAACTTGGAGTTGCAAGGGGAAAAAAAGTTGAATTGTGAGATGAAAAATTACCTTTTTTAAAAAAAAAAAAATTATTCTGTGGCTAAAACAAGCTTCCATAATGTTGTGTGTCAGAAATATTAAATAAATCTTTTTTTTTTTTTTTTGCTACTTGTTGTTTTTCCTTCTTTAAAACACATTTTTTTTATTATGTCTGGAATAATATTAAAGGGGACCTATAATGCCCCTTTTACAAGATGTAAAGACGTCTCTGGTGTTCCCAGAATATGTCTGTGAAGTTTCAGCTCAAAATACCCCACAGATCATTTACTATAGCTTGTCAAATTTGCCCCTATTTGGGTGTGAGCAAAAACACGTCGTTTTTGTGTGTGTCCCTTTAAATGCAAATGAGCTGCTGCTCCCGGCCCCCTTTCCAGAAGAGGGCGGAGCTTTAACAGCTCAACAACAACAAAGCTGGAGAATCTCACACACCCAAAATGATGATTGCCAAACCTCTACTACAACAACTCTTCTTCTTCTCTAAAGCAGCCCAACATGGCCTTACCCCCTTTGTTGCATGTTCTCAGGGGCGAGGTTTATGTAAACTTTGGGGATAGTGATGTCCCCACCCCGGGAAGAAGCTTGTTGTAGTCCTTAAACAGAATTCTTTAAAAGAAAATATCTCCCTTTGTATTGAACTTTGAGCGTTGTAACTTTCCAGATGTTGTTTATGCTCAAACAGCAACATTACACACTAACAAGTTAAAAAAGTGAAATCATAATCAACCACCCCTTTAAAACCAAAACTTACAAAATCAGAACTATATGTATTTTATTCCCCTGAACATTGTATGTTGCAATGTGTTTAAAGATTATATATCACTGTTATATTAGTTATAATGTGTGTTTCAATCATGCAATCCAAAATATCTACCAAGGGAGGGGCTCTTCCATGGCAAATGTCTTCCTCATCTTGGGAGAGACTGCTTAAAAGAAAATGATTGGTTGTGGATGGTGTGTATGTCGTCTTTTCATTGGCCGAGCAGGTGCACTATTGCACACAGTTTCATATGACTGCACCTGTGCTCGCCCTACCTGTTTGACCTGACTTGAGCGCAGCTGAAGTCACGCCCACCTTCCCCAGGTACGGCACATCTGATAGCGGAACTGCCAGGCTAAATAACAGAGCTAGTTCCTTGTACAAACAAGTGAACTGTCCACCATAAACTAGGATTTCATTTTTATTTAGTGCTGTTTTTCTGCTCTTTTAGGTCAACCGCTGTAGCATAGCGAGGGGAAACTGTCATTCTTGATTCTCCTTGGGATTTTGACTCATGCAGCATTAATCTAGATTAGTGAAGGTAGATCTGCTTACAAGAGTGACAATATGGGGTCTGATGAGGCCTACAACTTTGTTTTCAAAGGTAAGTTTTGACACTTCTGCATATAGTTACAGTGGCAATGCGTGTTAAACATTCTATTGTAACCTTAAACTGTCTTTCAGGTGATGTTTAATTATCAGGAAGCATTCATCCCCCGTTTTTTCAGTACTTGTAGAGAATGTCATTTACTTTGCACATTGTTATATTATACCTGCAATTGAATTCCTCCTTTAAGTAAAGCTCTGAGGGTTGGTTTACCACAAAGCAAATGCAGTCCTATAGGATGGTTGAAATGTGATTTCCATGACAACAAGGGTTTGTTTACACAAGATTACTGAGTTCTGTTACTCAGTATAGGAGGGGAAATGGTTGTACCTGTTGAAGCCCATTGTGAAACTGATCTGCCAGAGCAATGCACAAACGACACAAAACGTTGGTTTCATCACAATTAAACTGAAGCAACAAGAACAGGAAATACTTAGAGGAAATCATTTAAAAGAAGCAAGATCATGATCATTTAAAGAGCCTGCTTTAATATGTTTATCACCTGTCCTGATGGTTTAATCAGAAATAACAACACGTTTAAATACACAGATATTTGTGCATGAGTTAATTAATACTTCTTATAGGCTACTATAATAAACCATGTGTATTTTTTTTCCAACACTCTATTATTGTCCCATTTCCTGACATAATATGATAAATTACCTCCAATCCCAGCAATGTCATGATAGTCCTGCATGGGTGGAGTGTTGACTTTACTTCTGACATGTTTGAGTCATTCTTGTTTGCACCTACAATTACCAGGGTTTTCATATGGTGAAGTGTTATACTGTTCATCCAGTGTGGGTTTGTTCTGGCAGGATAATACAAGGATTATATCTACTTCTGTCTCAAGTTTTAATGAACAACAAGCCTGGACTATTTCCTCATAAGGATGCCGATGTGTGATTGCATAAGAAGTATTACATCTTAATGTTGCAATTCAAAAGAGTAATAATTGCATTGAAACATGACCTACTTGGAGTAAAATGATGGAACATTGTAGAGATGAATAACCCCTGATTTGTTTTCTCACTCTATAAATCGCTGAAATAAATTTATGACGTTAGGGAGAAGTGGTGTTAGCGTTTCTCACTAGATAAAGATACATTTATGTGTTTGGCAGAAGCTTTAATCTAAAGCAACTTATGAATTTGTGTGTTCTCAGGGATTTGAACCCATGACCTTGCACCCAAAACCTTAAATTCAATCAAAACGTGTCTGCCAAATGCGTTAATATAAATGTTTTGAATATGGCTGATCAAATCGGAATTTAAAGTCAGAATCACTCCTTATTATCAAATAATTTCTTAAACTCCAGATATTTCTTAAAGTTCAAGACAACAAACATTACATTGTAGACGATTGCATCATGAGTCTCTAAATGGCTGGTCCTTTAATCCGCAACTAGTCATTGATTTTAGTTTTGCTAAATATACCAAATAATCGTGGGGTTTATCACAAATTTTTCATGGGTGGGTTCAGTGAGTGCTCTATAGCGAGCAGACACTATATAGCCATAACACCAAGTCTAGGTTGGTGGCATTTCTATACACTCAGTAGAAAAGGTTTTTTTATATAGAAACTTAAAGGCTTCTGTCAGGCGCTTCATATATAGAACCTTTTAGGGGTTCCCATCATGGGATCATTTTATGGATTTAGCTTTAATTAATTAGCTTTGTTTTAAATCCTTTTATATTTTTATTTAAATCCTTTTAAATAAACACCAGAAACAAATTCTGAGTATGGGACACCATTAGCCATGTCACTAGAAAAAATTAAAATAAATTAAATTAAAATTAAATTAAAACCAATTAAACATGAAAGTATTATGCAATCATTTAAGACATTAAGGCATAAAGCCTTTTTGGCATAAGGTATTGAATTGTTTTGTAAAGAGTGTAGACTCTGTGACTCATATGCATCTCCATGTTTTGTTGCAGTGGTTCTTATTGGAGAATCTGGTGTTGGGAAGAGCAACTTGCTGTCACGGTTCACCAAGAATGAATTTAATCATGACAGCCGGACGACCATCGGAGTGGAGTTCAGCACAAGAACTGTGCAGCTAAATGGTCTCACCATCAAAGCTCAGATCTGGGACACAGCCGGACTGGAGCGGTACCGGGCCATCACTTCTGCGTGAGTTTTGCATGGTATAACGTTTAAAGACCATACAAATGGTGCTGCCTAACAAGCAAATCTGCCCCTAATTCACCATAAAATGACAATTCTTTCATTACTCAGCATCACGCCATGTTTTTCTTTCTTCTGTGGAACATAACACACTTGTTAACCACAGTTGTGCAGCTCAAATAAAATTAATTTTAAAAAAGTATTTTATTTTCCTTCATTATATATATATATATATATATATATATATATATATATATATATATATATATAATACCGTTCAAAATTCTTATATGCCGATTTATTGGATCAAAAATACAGTAGAAATTTTCATTTTCTGTTTTCTATTTCAGTATATTTGAAAATGTAATTTATTCCTGTGATGTCAAACTGAATTTTCAGCATCATTACTCTAGTCTTAAGTGTCACATGATCCTTCAGAAATCATTCTAATATGCTGATTTGCTGCTCAAGAAAAATTTCTTATTATTATCAATGTTGAAAACAGTTGTGCTGCTTAACATTTTGTAGAAACTGTGATGCAATTTTTTAGGACTTTTTTGAGGTATAGAAAGTTCAAAAGTCCAGCATTTATTTGAGATCCAAATATTTTTTATAATAAATAAAACTATCAATTTCCTTTAAAATAGAAACATATGTAAGTCTTCTGAATACAATAACTTTGTGTGAGACCAAAATGTCAGAATAATTCTCTCTACAACTGTGGTCACCACTTTGAATATGTATATATGCAAATGCATTATTGAATTGTCATTCATCCATTCTTTAGCAATCTGAAAAGAATGTAACATTGCATATTTCACTACCTGTTGCTGTACAATTCATTTCTCACCTGTCATTCTATATCATATTCTGTTGTCATTCTGCTATATTACATAATGTTTTATGACAGTGTTCTATTGAATCAAAAAAGGAAGTAAATCCAATCACCTGACCTGAAATGATCTGGCTTCCTATGCTTCAGATATTATCGAGGAGCAGTTGGAGCCCTACTAGTCTACGACATTTCAAAGCACTTGACGTATGAAAGTGCCGAGCGCTGGTTGAAGGAACTCTACGATCACGCAGATGCTCATATCGTAGTCATGCTTGTGGGCAATAAATCGGACCTGGCAGAAATACGGACCGTTCCAACAGAGGACGCAAAGGACTTTGCAGGTCCTATTTTTATGATTGATATATATATAAATATTACAAATTATAATGAGTGGTTATTGGTATATAATATACATTTATATATATATATATATATATATATATATATATATATATGAAAACTTACTCCAGCAACAAGTCTATTTTTATTAATATGTTATTGTCATTTTTTTTTTCTAGAAAAGAATGGTCTTCTGTATATGGAAACCTCAGCTTTGGGGTCAGTAAATGTCGAGGAGGCATTCAACACTGTGCTTGCAGGTAAAGCTACTGTTTATTCTGAACACATCAGACCTTATTTACATATACTTTACATGTGTTCCTTGCCCTCTAGATTTCTCCTCTTCAGTCAGGCTTGAAATAGTGTATACAAGCACTCGGCCTCATTACCATAATCATGTTGTCATTACTGTTTCTCTCAGAAATCCATAAAAAGGTGAGTAGCAAAGAAGTGACTCGAGGCTCTATCAATGCTGTGACGTTGTCCCAACCCAAAGCAGATGACGCACAGGTGGAGAAGAAGGCCTGCTGCAAGAACATGTGAAAGAATGTTCTGGATGTTCAGAAGGACTTCACAAGGATCCTAATGGAGTTGTGAATTCAGCTTGTACAATAGAGCCATCATTAAGAAAGAACCAGTATGGCAAAAAAGCAAAAGGAAATTCATTTCATTAACTGACATAGCCATATTTGTATTCATAAATATTATGTAGGCTTTTTAATATTTGTCAGGTTTGACAAGGATTATTTGACCTCATTTTTTATTATTCCTTTATTTAACCAGGGGAAGTCATATTGAGACTATAGTCTCTTTTTCAAATACATTTTAATGTATTTTCCCCAATTTGTTCCCTCTTAGTATATTAGATTTTTGTTTCTACAAGCCAAACTTTTTTTTTTTTTTTTTTTTTACTTACATACTTTAAGCAGACGCTTTTATCTAAGGTGACTTACAAATGAGAAATACAACAAGTAATTCATCTTACTCAACATGCTGGAGTAATAACTTTATCACTGTAATTAGTATGTAAGATTGAGGAAAGAACATATTTTTCCATTTACACATTTATTTTAACATTTAATTAATTTTAACATTTTTTATTATTTAAGACTAATCAGCTCTAAATCAATCAAAGTGCTGATTTTTATCTTCGTAATGAATGCTTGACATTTTTGCACATTATATTTTCATTATCATTATGATAATATGATCACTGATGCTGGAGGTATTATCAATTGCTGTTGTTAATGCAAAAAAAGAAAGTATATCCAATATGTCATTTTCCAATTATAATTAAAGCAGGAATATGTAAGAAAAATGTTCTGAATGTTTTTTTTTTTTCCACAATGAATTTTAAGTGCAGTTTGAAAAATGTCCAACAACAACAAAAAGGAAACTGTTTATACATCAAAGTTTGAGAATGCAGAGACAACAGGGGCATAGCCGTCATTTTAGAAGTGAGGGGGACAGAAATGTTGGGTGTAATAACAGTTTTTATCTTTTTAATCTCTTTTATGCTTTTAGTTTGAAATCAATTTGCTTTTAATGAGAAATCAAATACACTGCTGAACAATAACCAATATCTAATATTTTTCCCTATATATTATGACAATTTTCATACTGACATCACCTCACATGAATTACTAAGGTGAAGTACATTGTATTTAGCATTTTAAGGTAAAGATGACCACATCAGATGAATGATTCTGTTTAGCAAAGTTTCTAGCAAGAGTTTTCTGCCAGTTCCTGTTCTCTTTATTGTATGTCTAATGAGTCAGATTACTGAGATTCTCACCTTTTGTCGTTAATGGCTCTTGGAGCCCCTCTCCCATTCTTTGAATAGGTATGCTGATTGGATTAGGATTTGTGACACTCTAGCGTCTGGGGTGGGTTCCTATACCTGAATACTTCATTTGCATGCTTTGTTGTCTCCCTGGTGCTTTGTCTCTATCACTAAGCACTGCCCCTTAAAATGTATATAAACTTCAATGTACACTGCCTTAGTCAGATTTTGGATGACCACAGCGACGCACAGCGTGTTTCTCAATAAAGAGTAACTTCTGCTTCAAGAGATCCCAAAGTCTCCTGGTCTATGCTTCTGAGATTTCCAACAATACCATTCAAACATTTGTGGTAAGATAAAAAAAAAGAGATATTAACACTTTTATTCATTAAGGATGCATTAAATTTATCAAAGTGACTGTGACAATAAAGGCAAATAAATGCTGTTCATTGAACTTTCTGTTCATCAAAGAATCCCAAAAAAAAGTATCATGTTTTCCACAAGCAATGTTTTCATCAAATCATGCTAAAAATTCATCTTGGAATAAATTACATTTTAAAGTACATTCACAAAAACAACTATTTTAATTTGTAATAATATTTCGCAATATTACTGTTTTTACTGTATTTTTTGACTAAGTAGTCTAAATGCAATCTTGGCGAGCATAAGAGACTTCTTTCAAAAACATTAAAAAGGTTGTCAATTAGCACTGCATTATTCATATACTTTATTGTCAATAAATACCTTGAGATGGCTTGAAAAACACACATAAACCATATCTTGTCGCAATCGTGTTTGTCTTCACGTTTCATCAGTCAATACGTTTCTGCATTTTTTTTCAGCTGCCGCAAGAGCAAATAGCTGGATTACTTATATGAAACCATTTTGAATTCTGCGAGAGAGCGCCCTCTGACTTCCAGTATGAATGAAACATATATTACACGAGAGCGAGCGCTCCATAATGTTTAGATCGCCTCATTTTAGTTAAAGGGTTAGTTCACCCAAAAATGAAAATTCTGTCATTTATTACTCACCCTCATGTCGTTCCACACCCGTAAGACCTTCGTTCATCTTCAGAACACAAATTAAGATATTTTTGTTGAAATCCGATGGCTCCGTGAGGCCTGCATAGGGAGGAATGACATTTCCTCTCTCAAGATCCATTAATGTACTACAAACATATTTAAATCAGTTCATGTGAGTACAGTGATTCAATATTAATATTATAAAGCGACGAGAATATTTTTGGTGCGCCAAAAAACAAACAAAATAACGACTGATATAGTGATGGCCGATTTCAAAACACTGCTTCATTAAGCATCGGAGCATAATGAATCAGCGTATCGAATCAGTGGTTCGGAGTGCCAAAGTCATGTGATTTCAGCAGTTTGGCGGTTTGACACGCGATCCAAACTGCTGATTCGACACACTGATTCATTATGCTCTGAAGCTTCCTGAAGCAGTGTTTTGAAATCGGCCATCACTAAATAAGTCATTATTTTGTTTTTTTGGCGCACCAAAAATATTCTCGTCGCTTTATAATATTAATATTGAAACACTGTACTCACATGAACTGATTTAAATATGTTTGTAGTACATTAATTGATCTTGAGAGAGGAAATGTCATTGCTGGCTATGGAGGCCTCACTGAGCCATCGGATTTCAACAAAAATATCTTAATTTGTGTTCCGAAGATTAACGAAGGTCTTACGGGTGTGGAACGACATGAGATGACAGAATTTTCATTTTTGCGTGAACTAACCCTTTAAGAATAAAACGACAGGTCATGCAAAAAGTGCGGGGGATGCGTATATATATATATATATATATACAGTATAGTCCAAAAGTTTGGAACCACTAAGATTTTTAATGTTTTTAAAAGAAGTTTCGTCTGCTCACCAAGGCTACATTTATTTAATTAAAAATACAGTAAAAAACAGTAATATTGTGAAATATTATTACAATTTAAAATAACTGTTTTCTATTTGAATATATTTCACAAAGTAATTTATTCCTGTGATGGCAAAGCTGAATTTTCAGCATCATTACTCCAGTCTTCAGTGTCACATGATCCTTCAGAAATCATTCTAATATGCTGATCTGCTGCTCAAGAAACATTTAATGCGTACAATTGTACAAAATATTTGTGTACAATATTTTTTTTCAGGATTATTTGATGAATAGAAAGTTCAAAAGAACAGTGTTTATCTGAAATCTAATCTTTTGTAACATTATAAATGTCTTTACTGCCACTTTTGATTGATTTAATGCATCCTTGCTGAAAAAAAGTATTCATTTCTTTAATTTCTTTTCAAAAAAATAAAAATAAAAATTCTTACTGACCCCAAACTTTTGAACGGTAGTGTATAATGCTACAGAAGCTTTGTATTTCAGATAAATGCTGTTCTTTTGAACTTTCTATTCATCAAGGAATCCTGAAAAAAAAAGTACACAACTGTTTTCAACATTGAAAATAATCATAAATGTTTATTGAGCAGCAAATCAGCATGATTTCTGAAGGATCATGTGACACTGAAGACTGGAGTAACGATGCTGAAAATTCAGCTTTGCATCACAGGAATAAATTACTTTGTCAAATATATTTAAATAGTACACAGTTATTTTAAATTGTAATAATATTTCACAATATTACTGTTTTTTACTGTATTTTTAATTAAATAAATGTAGCCTTGGTGAGCAGACGATCTTAGTGGTTCCAAACTTTTGGACTGTACTGTATATATATATATATATATATATATATGGACAATTTACACCCATAAAAGATGAGATACTACCTCAATTCAATTTCATTTTACTGTAATAATTTTACTGGAAATTAAAAGGCATTCTCGGTAAAAGGCATGTTGCGCAGTCCTGCCTCCTCATTACCTCCTACGTGGCATTTGCAGGTTCCATCATCCCCTGTAAAGCATGAGTGAAGTCACGGTGTGGAATGTGGAAGAGCTCATCTGACATACACCTGCGACTCTCTGCTTTCCTTTAAGCTATTTGTTCTACTGCATTGACAGGCTACCTCGTGTGTTTAATATACCGTATGTTTTTATTCAAAGACGTATATTTTAATATCATTATACTTTGTGTTTATATCTCCTGACAATTATAAACGACACACCTGTGACGTTACACACCTGTGCGGAAGCCCCGTCAAACATTTCATTGGGTGGCAGAGGCACACTCGTGTGATAGACAGTGTTTCTGGCCAATAAGATCACCGGAAAGGCGGGGCTACATCTCAGCACAGTGACGTAAGTGTTTGCCTTAAGATGAGACAGCAGGGCGAAACTTGGTTGACGTAGCACAGCAACATCGTATCAAAGTTGATTAGCTAAAATTTAGACGAATTCGGGACCTTTTTGCTTAACGATTACATTATATATAACTGTCGACAGAAGTAGATATATATTATATATTTTTATTTTTGATTCTGACAGTCTTTAACGCATGACGCGCGTAATGAAGCGCTCGTGATCAGCTGATGCGAAGTTTTTTTGCCTTTGTAATAAATATAAAAGCACCTTGTGGTTCTCCAGAAGAGCACAACGTCTTAATATTTGAAAACACGGAGTTCTTATTATTAAGCCGGTAAGAAGATTAAAGTCATGACGGGTAGAGAGGACGAGTATGACTATCTCTTTAAAGGTGAGTACCACGTTACTACACTTTCAGAACAGCTGACTTTCAAATGAGCTCCTGTATGTCGTCTTCAAATGCTGCATGTCTCTTTTCTTATAGGAAGTCTTCTTTTTTTACTCTAAAATACAGATTAGCACATTCAACCTGTGGATTGCAACATTGTAACTTGCAATTCTAAGTTCCAAGTTGGTCAATAGCTGGTAGACCACTTTGGATCAGCAAAAAAACAGCTAGCTTAAGGTGGACAAGCTGGTTTTTGGGACATGGTGGCAGGTCAACCAGCTAATGTTCATATTAGAGCATGTAGAAACGATTTACCTGCTGTTAATACCATGGATTTTCAGGGCAAATACATAAAAAGGCTTAAAAATATACAATTCAGTCAAGTCAAGTGTCATTTTTGCTTGATTATATAATACACAACATGATTGGCTTCTTTTTATGCGTCTTGTTTTATAATTTAATATTGATAATACATTGACAGTTTGGTAACACTTTACAATAAGGTTCATTAGTTAAACATTAATGTATTAACTAACATGAACTAACCATGAGCAATACATTTGTTACTAATCTTTGTTAACGTTAGTTAATGAAAATACATTTGTTCATTGTTTGTTCATGTTAGTTTACAGTGCATTAACTAATGTTAACAAGATTTTAATAATGTATTTAGTAAATGTTGAAATTACACTAACAAAGATTAATAAATGCTGTATAAGTGCAGTTTATTGTTCATGTTAACTAATGAACCTTATTGTAAAGTGTTACCTGAAAATTTAATACAATTGGCACATGGAAAAGATAAGTGGGTGAAACTGATTTTGAGGTTTCATTCAATAGTGTCTGCAATATACGCACAGTTAAACTGGTAAGACCTGTATAAATCAGGATGGGTTTGCATTCGGGAGGTTTTTAAAACTCGCTGAGGTCACGAAATCTTACCCAATGCAGCGAAAACCATCTGGAAGATTAGATCGTCCATTTGTCTTGTTTTGTCCTGTTTAAGAATTTCTCCTAGTGATAGATTAATGTGAATACTAATGATGATATTGACCTCCTTAATGTCTGTGGTGGTTATGTCCTTGGATTTGACGGTTCCATTAGTCATAGTTCTGCCCTCGACCTCCTTGTGTGTTTAAGATGTCCGTGCACCTTTTGCTGTTTGATCATGAATCAATCAGTGCTGTTCAATCACTGCTCTGCTCTCTAAACATGCCCTTCCACTAACTTTAAAACAAGCAAATTCTTTGTCAAAGTGCTTTCCTGTGTGTTTAACTCAGACCATTATCATTAGAACAAATATAGCTGAGATTTGTGTTGGTGGATTTTATTCTTTCATGTTGATGAGTTGACAGCATTAGCCAAGATTGTTTTAGATTTAGGTTTTATGAAAATGAAAATTTAATCACATTTAATCATGTTATATTCAGGTCTTGTGATGTACTAACTTTGTTTGATGAACAGACTGAAATGCAAGTTGTTATTCACTGATAGTCCTTGTATCCACTGAAGCTTTGAAATCTTATTTACTTCCATGTTCAAATGTAAAACAAAATTCAAATTAAAAATAAATTAGATTTGACATTCTTGAAGCCAAAAACAATTGGTTCTCACAAGTCCAAAGTGAACGTGAAATGATAGTTTGAATATACAGATTTGAGAATGAGATTGTGTGTGTGTGTGTGTGTGTGTGTGTGTGTGTGTGTGTGTGTGTTTGTGTGTGTGTGTGTGTGTGTGTGAATTTTGGTCACTAGTCTTTATATGAAAAATAAAAATTAAGATGATCTTTTTGTGTTCTACGGAAAAACTAACAACATACAGGTTTGGAAAGACATGACATTTTTTATTTTTGGGTGTACTATCCATTTAAGTTCAGAAACCTCAGGCACAAATTATAAACTACTGTTCAAAAGTTTGGGGTTGGGACAATTTTTAAATGTTTTATTTATTTAAAAAAAAAAAAGAAGTTTCTTATGCTCACCAAGGCTGCAAAAAACAACTAAATTGTCAAATATTATTACAATTTAAAATAACTAATTTCCATTTGAATATATTTTAAAATGTAATATATTCCTGTGATGCAAAGCTGAATTTTCAGCATTATCACTCCAGTCTTCAGAGTCACATGATCCTTCGGAAATCATTCTGATATGCTGATTTGCTGCTCAAGAAACCTTTATTATCATTATCAGTGTTGAAAACCATTCTGCTGCTTAATATTTTTTTTTTGTGTGGAAAACTGTAGCATGTTTTTTTTTCCAGGATTTATTGATGATTAGAAAGTATTGATTTAAAACAGAATTTTTTATAACAATGTGAAAATCTTTACTGTCACTTTTGATCTATTTAATGCAACCTTGCTAAATTAAAGTATTAGATTCTTTTAAAAAGTCTTACTGACCCCAAACTACCTGAACAATAGTGTAACTGTAAATATAATTTCACAATAATATCTATTAGATTTTTGCCTCTGTCAGCGGAAGAGAGACATTCACAGTATTTCACAAGTCTGCCTGTGTGGGTGAAAAAGGGAGTTGCTCTTTGGTCGTGCCCTTTTCACTCATTGTTAAAAGCTTTGTGGAAACACACCCTCTGTGTGTGAAACATTTGACTCTTAATTGCTATTGTGTGGTGGAGGGATGCCGGTTTATGCCAGCGCACAAATGGAATCTGCTTGAAAGAGCTCTCGCAGTGTCATGTGTGTCTCCAGTGTCACACACAATAGTGTATAAAAGCACCATAAAGTTGAGCCAGTTGATCTCACGCACCGTTGTCCTTGTCATCCGCAGTGGTTCTGATTGGAGATTCTGGTGTGGGCAAGAGTAACCTGCTCTCTCGCTTCACCCGCAATGAGTTCAACCTGGAGAGCAAGAGCACCATCGGAGTGGAGTTTGCCACACGCAGTATCCATGTGGAGGGCAAGACCGTCAAGGCCCAGATCTGGGATACGGCTGGACAGGAGAGATACAGGGCCATCACATCAGCGTAAGTGTCTTCATAAAATCGATCGAGACATCAGCTAATTTAAGTTCATTTGTTTTGTGCAAATATAATATAATATAATATAATATAATACCTCGAAAGTTGGTGTCCTGAAAAATCACACCTGACAAAAATATGTGGGAATGCGTGTGTCGAACCTTAAAAATATGATACAGCATTTGCAAAGTATACATAAATATTTGGAGACAAAAAGCATAATTTTAGGCCAAGTTTGTACAAGTTTTAATGATTTTTACCCATTTTTATGACACTTTCATCATCTATAAAGATGCAACGTTGTGTCCCATTTGGCATCTTTGATGTCATTTTCATGTGCTATATGAATAATTTTAATTAATTATTTCTGATTTTAAACACAAGAATTCAGTTTCTAGGCCTTTCAGTAAAAAAAGACATAATATATACATTACTTTTCAGGGCCTGTCATGTTTTTCTGCATAGAAGTAAGCTATGTTTTAGGGATGCACTGATATGAAAATTTTGGCCGATACCGATTATTCCTTATATTTGAAAGCCGATAACTGATATATTGGCCGATAAATCTAAATCAAATTTTTTATAATATTTAAGAGCCTAATAACAAAACAAAAGTCTCACCATTAAAAGCCATGTCCCAAGCACACAATTATAATGTTCTCATTATAATATTATGTAGCCTTTATGACAGACTTGCGCTGTACATGTTGCACTTAACTGTATTTTCCTTTTTGAAGTGATTTCAATCATATTTCAAGCAATTCAAAACCATAATGTCAATTTGGTACCAAATACCACTTTCTTTGCAACATCAAGCAACATAATAGACACAGTTAAAATAAATGTAAGCGACTGACACCAGAAGTCTTTCACATTCAAGTTAAAAATGACTCTACCTGCTCATCTATTTTTACCTGATAATACTATGGGATCCCATAGACTCTCAAGAAGTAAGGCCAGCTGAATGAGCATATGCTTGATGTAGACTCTAATAACAGTAATAATCACAAGACCATACTTCTTGGTAACCACACCATTATTGAGCACTTTAGGTTTTGGAATAAATTGTGTATATTTTAAATCCTTAATAAATGCATCTTTTAAATGTGTGTATTCAAAGGTATTACAGAGGTGCCGTAGGAGCCCTGCTGGTGTATGACATCGCCAAGCATCTGACCTATGAGAACGCTGAGCGCTGGCTGAAGGAACTGCAGGATCATGCTGACAGCAATATTGTCATCATGTTAGTAGGGAACAAAAGCGACCTGCGCCATCTGAGGGCTGTTCCTATGGATGAAGCCAAAGCGTTTGCAGGTTAGTGTTGGGAAAGCTAGTTTGACCTGTAAGTCTCATGCTACTCATAATATTAAGTTTCTCTTGAGTCATTTTTATGGCAGATCAAATGTATAAAGTTACACCTAGAGCTAGAATAAATCTACACCCAAAATAAATAATAATGAATGGAAACATTTCACTATAAAATAAGACCTAATCTGCCACATAGGGACTTGAATCTACGCTATCGTTCAAAAGTTTGGGGTCAGTAAGAATTTTTGACAGTAAAGACATTTATAAAGACAAAAGTGTGACTTAATACACAGAAAAATATGTTCAAATAAATGCTAGCTGTTCTTTTAAGCTTTCTAGCCTGTGAAAAAATGTATCACAGTTTCCACAAAAATATGAAGCTGCACCTCTGTTTTCAACATTGAAATTATAAGAAATGTTTCTTGAGCAAATGTAAAAAATTTATATATAAGTATATTAGAATGATTTCTGAAGGATCATGTGACACTGAATTCACAGGTGCTGTTATATTTACTTCATAGATATTTTATATTTTACATTATACTTGTGTTGCTAGGAATTGAACCCATGGCACTGGTGTGGCTAGCACCATGTTTTGCCGTTTTTAGATACCTGCTGTTAACCTTTTTCTCAGTTATCTCAAATACTGAATGTAGTGATTTTTATATATGTTGCATGCTACTTGTTTATCTCAGAGTTAGTCTTTGCTAGCTGGTGTGTTCTATCTAGATATTTTTGCCATTTTTCTTTGATAATGTATTTGAGAAACTAGATATAAAATAAAAAAATACATATATATATATTTGTGTGTTTAGGAGATGTGAAGTGCTCTGTTGAATTGTGTGTGTGTGTTTTACAGAGAAGCATGGACTTTCTTTCCTGGAGACCTCAGCGCTGGACTCTTCTAATGTTGAACTTGCATTTCAGACCATTCTTACAGGTCAGTCCTGAGCAAATCATCTAAAAGGGTGAATCTCATTATTATTATTATTATTATTTATTTAACTTTATTTAACCTGGCAAGTCAAATAAGAACAAGTTCTTATTTTCAGCACAAGCCTGGCAGGATAGTTAAAATCTCTTAACAAACATACATTATTATACACACAAATACATTCAATCAAAACATTTACAGGCTGTGATAAAACACTTCCTGCTTTTTTTTTTTTTTTTTTTTAATGCAGAGATTGAAATATATTTTTCCAATTTCAATGACTTTTGTAGCACATACCAATTATTTGAAGCAGCAAATCCAAAAAAAGCGTAACAACCATAAACAGTTTTCTTTCTAGGGATAATCAAAAGAATATGATTGGATGATCTGGTCGTATATGATGTTGGAGCAAATCTTGAAGATATTTGGGTAACAAACCTAACAGGATTTTATAAATAAAAATACACCAGTGTAATTCCCGTCTAATATGTAATGACATCCCATTTAAAAGGGAGTACAATTCACACTGTTGTGTTTCGTAAGGTGTATCAGTGATCAATCTAATAGCTGCATGCTATAACACATCTAATTGTTCTAGAACACCTTAACATGCATTCCTACACTCCACATCACCATAGTCAAATAACGGTGGTTTCAACAAGATATGTTTTGGTTCTTTTAAGGAAAAATATTAAGGAAAATCAAAGAATGGATGATGTTTGGCAAATTTATATTCCATTCTTTACCCTCTCAACAAGTCTGTTGTGAAATTATGAGAGAATTTTAACAGAACCATAATAACAAATCATAAATGAATAACCTAATATGATAACACTTTACAATAAGGTTTCATTAGTTAACATTTGTTAACTACTTTATTTGACATGAACTAAGAATGAACAATATTTCTACAGCATTTATTAATCTTAGTTAATGTTAATTTAAACATTTACTAATGCATTGTTAAAATCAAATGTTGTATTTGTTAACATTAGTTAATGCACTGTGAACTGACATGAACATAGAGTAATAAATACTGTAACAAATGTATTGCTCATTAAGAATAAGAATAATTTATTTGTCATTGCAAAGTTATGCAACAAAATTTTGTGCTTCTCCTCGGTGGCACATCAACATGTATACAAACAAAATAAAGACAAGTACAAAGTTGAATAAAAATATAATCAATAAAAATATATATGAATTAAATTAATATGTATTGTAAATGCATTACCTAGTGTTAACAAATGAGACCTTATTGTAATGCGTCACCCATAATATAATAAACAACCATGTCATGTAAACCATGATGCATTGCCATAAGAATTTTGGGGGCATTTTCAAATATCGTAAATTTTTATTTATTATTTTAATTTTAGGGTGAAATGTAACATAAATGTATTGTCATTACTATTTGAAAAAATCCCATTGTCATTGTTGTAGTACAGAAATGAAAATCATCCAGAAAAGCCTTTAATTTAAAAATTAATAAAAGCATAATAAATACAGCTGGCTACTTTACAAATGTCATTTACATTTTAAATAATATCATTATTTTGTCACATTACAGTAATGAGAATTTAGGGTTGAGCGAATCTCAAATAATTTCTGCTTAGTCATGAAATTTATATATAATTTTTTTTTATTTATTTAAAGAACAGGGCACATTTTCTTTAAATAAAAAAGGATAAAAAAGAATCTATTTTACATGTGACATTTCTTGAGTTTTTGTTTCAGTCATATGTACTGTAGTAGGCAATCCAAAACCAGAGTGATTTTGTATGTTAATAAGTATTGCCTCTAGATGGCAGCAAACTCCAAGCCAAAGAAATACTCTTCTTTTCCTGTGAATGAGTGAAACTGTGTTTCGAGGTCAAACTTTAAATGTTTGACTTCACAGAAATAGTGGTTTGCTTTTTGCAGTTTTTTTTTTTTTCTTTTCTTTTGTTTATTGTTGTTGTTTTTTTGGTTGGCCTGGGAAACACCTCTGTTTAGCCACACAGTGTTTAACAGTTACACTGTTCATTTCTATGTGTCACAGCTGAATTTGTTCCACTGTCAATATCATACCTTAACGATCACTCTTATCAGGTAACCCTCCGTAATGCCGTAATCTCTGCCGGCTCTCTCTCACACAGAAATCTACCGTATCGTGTCCCAGAGGCAGATGTCAGGGCGTGGCGATGACAGCTTCTCCCCCAGTGGTTCCAAAGTGGTTCCCATTACTGTACAGCCCACACAGAATTCTGGCAAGCAGGGTGCCTGCTGTCAGAATAACTGATCTGCCACAGCGCCACCATGGGATCTGGGGAAAATCGACAACTTTGCTGGGCCGGGCTGCAAGGTTGACCGTGACCGTCCGACTGCGTTGTATTCCCTTCGCGTGGTGTGGTTAATATATGTAACGGACTTACTTGGTTATGCCCAGAATCAGTGAGTAATAATCTTCAAAATTGGACAATAAGGGATGTTGAAATTGAATGGATCAAACATTTTCTCAGAACTAAGAGGCCACGCTTCTTGTTTCAGACTAATTAGAAATGAGCAGTTAGCTGGGGCGCTCAGACGTGGCTACTTTTTTCACTTTTTGTCACAGACAGTCTCCATACAAACAATGGGCTGGAAGAACGAAAAAAAGTGCAAAATGTGTAATGCTACCTGTAAATAACTCTTGAATGGTTTCTGATCACAATGGGGATTCACTAGTGAAATTAATATATTTTTTCTTTTAGTGTGCCACCACAGAAGTAGTCTGACAACTTTTCCATGCATCTCTACTCCAGAGAATATGGTCATCATATCCGCCTGTTCAGTCAATTCTTACACAGACGCTGCTGTAACGGCTCTTTTGTATTTATTGAATGCAAATATGATCTTATACTGTGGTATCTTTGCTTTCTTTTGTCATGCTTCTGTAAATGTTTTTTTTTTTTTATCACTAGATTATTGATCGGAATTTCTCAAGGGTTTCTTCTTCCAGTCATGGCACTCATTTGTACGAGCGCTGGGAGTGTTTTCTGTGGATCAGAGTAATGTTGATAGGTTAAGCTAATAGACAGATGTATGTGCTGTAGTGTTTGAGTATAAGAGAGTATGGTGTATTCAGATTTAGGGTTGGGAATTGTTATCTGGTTCTGAAAAAACAAAACTTACCAAATTATTTTCATGCAGCCTGTTATCAATTTTTGAATGTATGCATTCCTCTGCGTCGGCATAATAAAATATGCAGAAAATATACAATACACGCACCTGAGCTGCATTAAACATGTCTGATGGCATGGAGATCATTGTGCATCTTATTTCATGTCAATTGTGAATTTAAAATCCGCAATAAACTTTCAGGCACATGATTTTTGTTTCCCACTTAAAAAGTTTGGAAACTCACCTTTTGTCATGTGTATTTCTTATGTGAAGCTTCTCCCAGAAAAAAATACAATAATATATTATAATAATGTTGTTATTATTATATTATGCGTGACACATTTCAATAAGGTCTCATTTGTTAACATTAGTTAATGTATTTATAATGAGAAATACATTTGTTACAGTATTTATTACTCTTCGTTCATGTTAGTTCACAGTACATTAACTAATGTTAACAACATTTGATTTTAATAATGCATTAGTAAATGTTTAAATTAACATTAAGATTAATAAATGCTGTAGAAATATTGTTCATTCTTAGTTCATGTCAAATAAAGTAGTTAACAAATGTTAACTAATGAAACCTTATTGTAAAGTGTTATCATATTAGGTTATTCATTTATGATTTGTTATTATGGTTCTGTTAAAAATTCTTTCATAATTTCACTACAGACTTGTTAAGAGAGTAAAGAATGGAATATAAATTTGCCAAACATCATCCATTCTTTGATTTTTCCTCAGAATTACTAAAAAATCATGAGGGAGAGTTCACCCATAAAATTAAAATTGATACAATTTTTGATATATGTGCGAACTGTTCCTTTAAATACCATACGATTCCCATCCCTACTGATGCGTGTCAGGCATTTTTTTCTGCTTTATCTTTTTATTTTATTGCACTTTCTGTGGCTCAGTGGACATTTGCATGATTAGTTTTGCTTTCGCTGGTTTCTGGGTGTTGTCTTTTGACTGATAGTCTTTTTTTTCTGCTTGGAAAATGAGCGGCAGTTGGGATTCGGTTCTCTAAGAGGAGCTTCTATCATTGGGTACATTGACCATATTATATTGCAAGGCAGGGGAACTGATGGCTTGTGATGTACTGCTGAGGTTTTCTTACTGGAAGCGAATTCCTCGCTGGCCACCCTTGTTATCTGCTACATGTAACCCGAAGAGCAGCAGGTCTCTTGAGATCTCACTCACTGTCCCAGCTTTTCTGTCTTGTACGCTTTTGGTGTGGTTTTATCTTTGTATACGTTTGCTGTGGCGTTCGTATTCTCCTCGCCTCGGGACAGGACCGCGGGGGTCGTGTTTTTTGGCTTTATTTTTATAGTAGCGTCGTAATTTGTTTAAAGACACGACACGAGGTGCTTCCCTAAATGCCTTGCCTGAAAGATTTATGCTAATGCCATCAATCTGTTATGCTGAATATCAGCCGTTTAGCTGGAGTCGTTGATAATTATTGCTTTGGGAAGATTCTGTCATCGTGCCTGTTCTTTTCCCAGTGGGACTCCTGAACAAAGGCTCTGAATACTGCAAATACATTTATATATTTTCAATGAACATGGATGTTTATCAGCTGTTGGGTTTTTTAACTCGGGTTTACATAGACACTTGGAAGCTTGTGTGTTTTTCAGGGTTCCCGGTGACTTCCACATGACCTTTCCAGTCGTTCTTGAATAGTGGAAAAGGAAAATCATGGTATAGAGAGATTGCACTCACAAAGAGCAATTTCTAGCGGATGAAATATTTATGAGCTTTTTGAAATGTTATTAATTTCCATGACTTTTCCAGGCTTCCATGAACGTGGGAACCAATGTACACTTCTATTTTTAAAATATTTGGTGGTTATTTTATTTTACTTTTTGTTCGCTTTTGCCGTTTTCTGTGTACTTTAATGACATTTCTGAATAAAATGAGTTTTGTTTCAAATCACCAGGTGTACGACCAACAGAATTCAGGGTAGCGGTGACAGATTATTCAGTTTGTTTTATTAGAAACATTTACAATACAATTTCTTGAAAATAACCAAAAAATCAAAGCTAGTATGGCATAGATACATTGATCAAATATCAAAAATGAAGGTCACAAAGAACATGTCCTAAGGAAAAAACCTGCAGTTTGCGTGCCCCGTGTAGACACCATACTGAATTATGAAATTAAAAACGACTCGTGGAGTATCGGCTAGCCTCGTCTATGATATGGCAAACCCCTCGTTTATCAACAATAAATTGAACACTAGTACCAGGAGATGCTTGACCAAACTAATGCACTAAGACCACTATGAGAGCTGTATGAAACACTTCTACTGTGCTGGAAGCTACCAAATACAGACTGTCGGACCGGAGTAACTCATCCCAAGCGAGGTCACGTCAATGACCGTCCTAACCCCCCCACCCATGTTCCTGTCTGACTGAAATTGAAACCACTACACAACTATCATTGCCACCACAGAGCCAAAACAAAGTCGAGATGCGTGTTCACCATGAAGTAAGTATTGAGAGACTATGCTTCTCTTGTAAACAATAGTTCACCGCTTTGACATGTTTGAGACACTCTCGGTAATAATGAAACGTAATCATCAGCCCTTGAGTGCAGTTTGTACATAAGCCTCATTTGTATGTGACAAAACAGGTTGCCAGTTAAGAGATGATACAAGTTACATGCAAATAACGGTATTACTGTGAGTGTGCTCGAAATCTGCATTCCGTTCACATATCTGGAAGCAAATATGATAACGGAACGTCTGATTTGCAGAAAAAAAGTGTGATTTGTTGTTGTTGTTTTTTTGTATTTTTTTGTATTTTTTTTTTAAAAGTTTTGTCATGCATATTTTGAAACGATTGGAAATCGGAACGTCGTTACATGTAGTTGACTTTTGCTTGTGTTACTATGCGTGTGTACTATGCACAATCATTTTTCAGTTTCACCCTGTTATACTTCAGCCTGTTATCACTTCATAACAATTGCATTTAAAAACAAAGCAATTTAATTTAAAAAAAAAAAAAAAAAGGAAGGGACCCTTTACTCACTCAGCTATGAGGTGTTAAAGGACGAGTACACAACACTTCTGAGTGCGTCTAGTATGCAAAAACGCGGTATTGAGGCACAAAGTTGAAGTGACTTAAAATTCCCCCGAATGCTATAAAATATTTCCGCCGTTATCCCATTGTTAAAACGGCACGTATCTGACGTTTTAAAATATAAGCCTTTGAAACCCCACCCCACTCGTTTTACGCTGTCAGAAGTGTGAAGGATTTTTCTAACTTTCATAAATAAAAATTCTATAGTTTTAATCATTTTAGTAGAAATCAACTTCATGCGTTTTTAGAAATATATTAACTTTTTAATTTATTAATTAAAAAACAAAACGTCTTGAAGTTACTTATAAATATGTTTGCTTCATTAAAGATATTCATAAATAACATCCAGATACTGACCTCTTCCTCTGTCTATGAAATAATAATGCATGTTAGCAAAATAGAATCTTACGAAACAGCTATATTTCCCTTTTAAGTTGCTTTGTATAAATGCTGTGAGGAAGAACCTAAACAGATATGGTGGTATTTCTCTAGCCATGATTTTCAACTTAAAGCTCACTTTTGATAAAGAAACAAAAGGCAAAATTAGACATTGGTTGGGTGGCCATTTTTACATTCAAAAACATTATTTGCCCTTTGTACTATACTGAAAGGCATTATAATTGCTTAAGTGCATCATGTATATGTTCTCTGGTGATTCTATGGAACGGACGCTGCAGCGGTTATAGATAAATACATGCAGCTTTGCTATCTGCTATGTAAGAAGGGTATATACTGTTCGCCTAGTCGGGCGTATAGAAAATTTGACAATATTAAACCTAAAAAATGCAAATATCTCTGTTATGGGAATGCAGTAAGGTACAGTTCAGCTCATAAATTTGCAAAACCCCTTGCATTTTATTTTACTTGTTAGTACACCCTACAAGGCAAAATTGTTCAAACATTGTTCACATGCCCTTGTTTAATATCACGCGTTTCCTCATTTAGCATCGATGACTGTTTGTAATCTTAAGCGATAGTTTTGAGTCTCTGACGCAGCCCACTGTTCTTGACAAACATCCCCCCAAGTTCTTTGGTTTCCCAGCATGCTCTGCACTTCTTCCCCACAGCGGCTATACGATGTTGATCTTCAGCTTTGACACTCGGGACAATTGAGGGACTCATGCAGCTTTCACAAAAGGCTGCAAACAATCATTGAAGCTCGAGGAGAAAACGTACTATGCGAATTCTGAATGAGCGTAAAAATTATTTTCTATATGGCATCTTCGGGGCCGTACTAAATGAAAAATACAATCTTAAAATGCACCTAAACAGATTCTGTCAGGGGTGTGAAAACCTATGAGCAAAACTGTGCAGATTTGTGCATTAGATACTTTATGTTGGGTAAGAGAAATATGTTTGGAAAAATAAACTGGTATCATTGTACATCATGACATTTAGTCCTCACTAAAGATCTCTGTAGTACAAGTGGCTCTGTTATATTTTATCTACACAGGCTGTTCAAAGGTAAATAATGCTCTGTAAAATAATTTCCCAGCATGCACAACCAAAAAAGAAGCAAGAGAAGCTGTTGAATTGCAACTATTTAACAACACCACATAATTAATTACTGAGAAAAAAAAGCAGAAGCGGAAACGATTCACAGTGGTTCTTAATTTTAAGCTTCACGTTAGACAACACATTCTTGTTAAACTCCAAACCGGACCACTTTTCCTTGTGAATCTGTTGTCTTACGTTGTGACCACTCCCCCCTCTCGATCAGAATGGCTTTATGCATGAGCAGTTATTATTTCGGATTAGGCATAACAGTAGCGCCCTTGTCATTCTGAAATGATCTGAATGAAGATTATTAGATCGTTCTGATATGCATTTTAAATATATTTTTTTTATTTCTTCTGAGCTGCTCTTACACGTTGTATATCCTGTCAATAGGATGCGTAGAAATTTTTATATTGTCATAACCGTTTATGCGTTCAGTATAGGCAAAGCAAATGCTGTACAAACTAAACTATATGAATTCATTCCCCTATTGATTGTGATAACCCTAATTTTTGGTTATGTATTTTCTGAAGAGCTTTCAGATTTTGGGGCATCATTACCTTCACACTTAATTTACTAAATTTCTATTGGGATGACGCCTTACGTAATATTACAAACTAGCAAGTAGGCTATTAGAGACTATTACAATATTTTCAGAATTGCTTATATAGTGAAAAATATTTAATGATATGCCTATGGTAGTCAGTCTTTATTATATATCTCCCTAAATGTCAATAAATATAGTCTTATTCCTATCAAATAAATAATACTCAAAAAAGGTTTTGCTGTGATTGGCTGTATAAAGTCTTTAACAGTTAAAATGTCTCCCTTTCAAAGCCTGTATTGAATAATATCTCGCTCTGCACCTTCTCCATTGATTCAGGCTACATTCTTTGAACAATATCACCACTCTGAAGTTGCGACGTTTGATTAAGAAACTAAACTTTCGAAGTGCTGCATTTTCAATTCGGGAAAGTCATTACTGCTTTTGTTTTGCTCTTAAAAAGGGCTTTTATTGTGTAAATACAATGTGCATGGCTTTTAAACAATTCTTAGGGTTATCAACCACTGCAAAGCATTTTTGTAACAGTGCATTTTTAGATATAAAGATTAACTGATATCTTGTTTTATTAAGTATTAAGACAGTTATTGCTGTTTCCTGCGTACGCTGACCTGGTGACCTTAAAAAGAGGCAGGAGAACAAAATGTGGTTTGAAGACAGACAAATGTTCTGAATCAGATCCTAAAATTCGAGTTGCATAATGAATATTTTTTTCAAAATGGTTTTGGTTTTTATATGTATATATAAATGACCGAAATGCACAATCATACATTCCTTCAGTGGATGAGCGTCTGTCCCTGATCAGTGCTGGGGATTTGAAAAAATGGAAAAGAAGGTAAGAAAAACCTCTATTCAAATACCGTCGTATTGGTGTCATTTCATTTTAAAGGAAATTAAGATGCTATTTCTAAAGACTGCGACGTCTAGAAATAACGCCAAGTGACTTGTTCAAAATACGCCATCCGTGCAATACAACAAACTAACCCAAAAAAATAACCTAAGTGCAATAATAACGATAATATTTGCCATTTGAGTTCGCTGTCGAGAAATGCACATGCTTTTGATTCATCTTAAAAATAAGGTGCTTTTAAGAGCTTTCATTTGTTAAGCCTTTTCAGTTTTGTTTCTTAAAGGGACTTGAAATATATATCAGTTAAAGAAAGTACCTTATTACATTGACACTTATAGAAAGTACTTATTCTTTTAAAGAAAAAGCGAAACAAAAACACTTGTCAGGCGCTAATGCGGCCGTTAAATACATTAAAACCAAACGAGGCAGAAAAACTACTGTAACAGTCAACCGAGCGTCAAAAGTTTTCAGAACTAATATTTAAGATGCTAATGGCTCATAGGTAAATCGTTATAGTAAGTTAAATACAATCACAAGCTTACCCTAGCATATCTTCTAACACCGCGCACATGTGGCAATGGCGCAGAGAGGCTCGATGGGGGAAAAACTGACCCATTTCAAACAGAGTACATTTTCAGTGGCTCCATTCTTTTGTAGTGGCCTTCTAGCAAGAGGGGGGAAAAAAAGACAGTTTCCCAACCTACGAATGCTCTAATCCCCTATTCCGAAATCCCCTAGCCTGCAATGAGACAGGCAGTGGGTGTGTAATTTGATTCAGCATGAGCGGCCACCAAATTGGGCGTTTCCCCCCCTGCTTTCTTGTCAATTACAATTGTCTGATTTCATTGTGGAGTTCAAGGTCGTTCTCTGATTGGCTGCTTGTGACCGTGCACTGGCAGGGCTGTCTCGAGGGGGTCACGGCAGGATGTCCCGCTCATGAAGGAAGACTCCATGGAAACTTCGGTGGCCTGCCTCTCGCGCGCATTAAACGGAATTCTGAGAGATTCGGGAAGTTGAATAAAAATGCTTTGGGTCTATCTCTACCCAGATTCTCTTTGAAATAAAATCTGCTCTTGAATTTTTTTTCCCCCCTGTGGCAGGACAAAAGAGGCCCCCTTTCTCCCCATTGGGAATACCAAAACGGGAGAGAGAGCGATCGACAGGAGGGGCCCCAGCTGCACCTAGTTTAGCCCCCTGCGCAGCGTCTCGTCCATCCTCATTCACGCCACTGTACGCCGCCCCTCCTTCCTACAGCAGTTGCTTTGCACCTGGACTCTGATGTATGGCTAATTATCAGCTCCTCCTAGGGCAGGCCATGTCGGGGCGCTCCAGGGATTGTACCACCACTGCGACAAAACAATATACTCTCTGGGAGGAGCTCCGGAGCTCTGTAGTCTTTACAGCGTACGCGCGGAGTAGAATTAGAGCACAATTCCCCCCCCTGACAGCCCGACCCTTTCGAGGGAAAAAAAAAAAACTTAATCTAAAGTACGATATGCAACACCTGCCTCAGTACAGACAGACAGTCAGAGGACGCTTTGCAACTCAAATGCAGGACCTCGTGAGTGGGTGATTTACATTGTACTGTAGCTCGGAGTCTTGCTTGCTTTTGTCTATTTGGTCTATTCAGGATCAGATTACAGACCCCCTCCCCTCAATCACCCCCTCAGCTTTTTTTTGTACTTCATCTCATGCCTTATGCTCGTAATCAGCGTTTTACGAAATAAACGTGTGGAAATTGAAAAAATCATAAACCTACTGAGTGCAGAAATGAGAATAAAAACGTTACTAAAAGGAACCTGGGAAAGACCTTTTAAACAACTGAACGCTGGATGAATTCCAAGGTTTTTTTTGAGCTGACCAATCAATTTGTTCTTTTCTTGTATTGTACCTAATAAGACCTTTTAAATGCATCACATAATAGGCTGACTGGTGCAGAAAGAAAACAAAACCAGAAAAGAGAAACTCCCTGTTTTACTCGTCAATTACCCGTTCAAATATTGATTAGCAAAGCAGATACTAATTGTGTAATCGTGTCGTTTAGAATATGATCCAAATTTAAAGCCACACCGACATCAGGTCGTATATATATCAGCCTATATTGGCCATCTCTATACCATCTATTTCGCATAGACATCTAGCAATGTAATGTTTTGTTTTGTGACAATCACTTTACATCAGTTTTAAGGTGCAAAGATTTAAGATTCTAGTTTGCCTTAAGACAGAATACTAGATGCTGGGATGAAAAACTATACTCCAATCTTAGGAAATAAACTTGTAATGATATTTTTTAATACCTCCCCAGCAAAGGAAAAGTGTAAAATGTTCACATTATTTCTCCTGTTACTGTCCACACACAGCATGTGGAAAAAACAGCACCAGTAAAAAATTAAATAAAATAAAGAAAAACCAAAAAATGAACATGCTAAGAACTACGTTCTTTCCATTTTTAAAAAAACCTTTATAAAATATATATGTATATATGTGTACATATAAAAGAAAAATCTGAAAATACTTCTTCCTCTTTTTTTTAGTAAAGCAAGCAGTGTGTTCTAAAATATCTGCTTGTTTTGGTTTTGTGTTTTCTGAAAAATAAAAAAGTGAATACTGGCCAAATAAAAAAAGATTAAAAGTAAACTGATTCTACAGAGTAAAAACAAAGCACAAAAACAAAAGAAAAACGACTCTTTAAGAGAATATTCGGATGGCCTGTGTGACCAGGGTGTGGCAGACGGGGCACTCTGGATGGTTTAGCTCACAAATTCGGATGGCGCACTCCATGCAGAAGAGGTTATGACCGCACGGGACCAGAGCGGCCGTCACCTTGCTCTCGAAACAGGTCATGCAGTCCCGAGCCACGGCAGGCGGCGAATCTGGCACGGGGAGGCGTCCGGTGAACGCGGCCGTGGTGGCGGTGGGCTCGCTGTGGGCGCGGCGCGCCTGGGCGTGAGGAGACCCGACGGCGTTGGAGTTGCTGGTGCCGCACGGTTCGGGCAGACCCGGCGACAGTCTGGTCAGAGGGAGCGGCAGGCCTCCAAAGCTTTTGGAGCGCTGCTGGGCATAGTAAGCCACCTGTTTGGGATAGTCGGGATCGCCCCAGCTTTGAGTGCCCTCTGAGCCGAAGTAAGAGCACGGCTTGTCCCCATTGCCGTGGTTGGTAAAGTCACCTTTACTGTAAATCCCACCTCCTCCTCCTCCTCCTCCTCCTCCTCCGCTACTTCCGACCATGGTGTCTGAGAAATTCTGGCGGTAGCTGCTGGCAAGCGGCTTGCGCGGGGCCCCCTGTAGCCCCCACACCTGCTGCAGGCGGCTCTCCAGACCCCCGTTGCCACTGTCAGGGCCCAAGCAGTCGTTCTCATTGTTGTGGTCGTGCAGGCCACCCGTGCGGAAAGCAATGTGTGCCTCGATTTCCTCCCGAGCCCGTTCGGCGTTCCCGGGGGAGCCGGTGATCTCAAAGACGGGGTCGCGGTCGCGGCTCGGAGTTACGATGTAAGTGCACGTTTGCTGCTGGATGCGTTTTATAGTCGAGCCTTTGGGTCCGACCACCAAACCCACGACACGGTAGGGCACCCGCACCTGTATGGTGGTCTGGCCAGGTAGCGGTGCAGGAGGCGAGCCGCTGAAAGAGACGCCCAACTTATTCCTGGAGGCCCGCAGCATGGAGAAGTGCTCCGCAGCAGAGATGATTTCGCGTCTGGCCAGGGCCACATCCTCTTTGCGGCCGGTGATGAGGAAGACTGGTTCTTCGCCTCTGACGGGGGTCTTGATGTAGGTGTTTGTCTTTGCACGCAAAGCTTTGATTTTGCAACCTGTTGAGTGGAGAAGGAGTGTTATAGTAGTGGTACTACTAAAATCTGTCAATTAATACTTATTTTGCTCATTTGTTTCAGGGTCAAAAGGTCACCCATGCTCCGAATCTGCAGTAGAACTCATTCACAAAGTTTTAGACGTTCTCCATCTCTGGAGTGCAATTTCTTTAAACATTTTGGATAATTTGATTGTGTTTTCAGTTCTCAATACAGGTATAGTCTGTTTAACAGAGTTTATCGTCTATAAATTGACCATGTTTTATCATTTTACCATGCTTGAAAAAGTCAGCAGATTCAGTCTGGGTCTGCCCTTGCTTATTCTACTGTAACCTATATACAAAATATACTAGGGGTGTAACGATATATCGTGTCACAATGTATCACAATACAAAAATTGTTATTGTGGATAGTGACAATGCATTGTGTGTAGTTCACTCAAAATGAAAATGACTGTGTGAGGGGAAAAAAATTAGTTTACAGAGTTTTAGTGTCAGTATTACGTTAAAATACTATGTTGAATATAATGTATAATAATGCAATAGGGGAATATTTGTGGGTCCTGATAATGCCAAATGTCTTATGTTACCAGTAAAAAGTGGCCTACATTATTTTAAATATATCTAGTCAGTGACAGAAAGCAAACATATTCATCTAAAATAAATGTGTTTCAGCGTTAGAATCATGAATATTTTTATTCTGGTGTCAACATTGTCCTGTGCATTGGGTTACCAGAACCAAGTCCAAGCCTGTTCATTTTCACCCCCAACGTAATACCAAATTTAGCATTTTAATCAACGGTACATTTTTTTTGTTATCCTTCTACCATATATCTTAGAGTATAGTAATAATATCGTATCGTGATATGTATCGAATTGTGACATGAGAGCATCGTTACACCCCTAAAATATACTAATACACAAGTTTTTCATGATAAAATTACTTTTTTTTTGTACACAATATATTAAAATACAATTTTGGTGATAAAATTGAGCATTGTCTTAATTTTTGTGCACAGCATACTAAAGTACCATTTTTTTTTTTTTATCATAAAAATGAGGATTGTCTTGCAATTTGTTGCATGCCATTAAACCCACTGGACCTTATTCATAAACAGAATAAAAATCAGTGTTAATCTTTTTTTCATTGTCATTTCTGTTCATAAATCTATTGATTAAACAATGTGCACTGAAATTTCTTCTGCTCGTGTTTAATGAATGAGGCCCAAAGTGAATTTAGAAATTGCTATTCATTCTTCTCTGTTGTAAACGTACAAATCGATTAAAACAATGCCTTTGTTTTTGCTGCATTACATTGTCTCAGTAATATTTTTGCTGCTAATTCATAACATAGAAAGAAATGTGTTAGCTTTTAATTATCTTAAGTATTTACCATAATAAATCCCATTTAGCATATAAAAAAATTCCAGTCTGTGTTGACGTATCCTATTAAAATGCAAAAAAACAAACAAACCTGTGATTACAGCAGCTCTTAAAAATCACTGCTGTCTGAATGACGTCTCCTCTGCAAGAGTGCCATGTGCTAACTGACAGTTACAGGTACTATGATATTATTCAGCACTGAAACACAAATGATGTAAATTTCACAACTATTCTCTTGCAGCTACAGATGAAGTTTACTCGAGGACAAAGAATGCAAGCTACATCCTCCATAAAGTTATTGTTGAGATTCGAATTCATAAGAAGGTGTGGTGCTCCAAAGCATCTGCCTCGTGTACAGCACCAGAGTATTTATTAGCACCTCAGTGGTGTCCTATCAAGAGTGGGGTGGCTTTCTCCGCCCAGGGGCCTGTTCAATGGATAGATCTCTGCACACTGGTTTCATGCCTCATTGTGTAGAGCAGAAGCTAAAAAAATAACCTGGATGGACTGTCTAGCACTGACAGCGGGGAGCACAGATTCCCTCCCGCCGCTGAATCGTCCCTCTCGCTGCAGGAGCACATCTCCTAACAGGCATGGCAGCCACTGCAGGTGAACAAAGCACTGGAACCTTACAGCTCAAATTCCAACTAATGGCGATAACAAGGATACATAAGTGTTCTGCTTTTTTCGCCATCAGGCCAAATGCACCTATCTATTCATAGAAAAATGCAATTAAATTAACCTAATAAAGGCCAAACAAATGTCTAGTTATTCAGCACAGGATGTGGCCGTGATATCAGTAACTAATGAGGTAAAGACCCCATTTCAAATCCTCTTAATCAGCAGTTTCCAATCCACGCGCTCACTGCATCCCAAGTTGGATTCAGGCGTTCACTTCTGAAGCCACTTTACAACTTGACAAAGTCGTTATATGCAGGGAACCCACTTGCTGTGGACGTTTATTAGTGCATATTTCATCTGGGTAAGATATTACGCTCTTAATGAATGGACGGCGTGCTCCGTAGAGGCTTCCTGACCCCCTGCTTTGAGTGCAGGGCTGTTGTACTGGTAGACGGGGCGTGACTCTAATACAGTCTTTATAGTCTGTCTCTCCAGGACCAAATGCAACATGGCTTTCCAGAATACTGCATACTATGCTTTCAATGTGTCATAATGTGACTTCTTCTTCATCACAATGAGACAACGGGGTCAACAACACCAGATTACCTCCTCAACTTATTCCAAATATCAGCACACATTCAAAATATAACTTTTCCGCCAAGTCACGTTTGTATTTTTTCCATTTCCCCCCCTCACCAGCTTTGCCCTCAACGCACACAAGGACTTTCACTTCTTTGTCTGACAACGCTGTCAGAATTTCAGCACTTTTAGGTGCTCACGAGAGCCACTTTTATGAGCTTAGCGATATTATGGACATAAGCGGTGGACTTAAGTTACCCGACAAGTCCTCTTTGTCTGACAAAAACAACGTGGTGCTGCTGCATATGAAAGCCCCCAGGAACTACAGAGGCGCGCGAAGGAGCGAATGACACAATGTATCCAGTCAACAAAGACCGTTGACTGTTACATTGTATCCAGCGAGCGCACACGCGTTCCATTTTCTGTTTCAAAAAAACAGAATTACGCGCCCTCAGACGACAAAGGGAAAGCAGCGTGCTGACATTGAAGGCGTGGATGTGGAATAACGCCTTTGTTCTCGTACCCGCTGGTAACTTTGCTTAAAGCTAAGAGGAAATGCCCATGTATATGGCATCTACGCGCTGAAATACTGGCACAGTTTGGCAAAAACAGACACGTTAATAAGCATTACCACTCCCTTTTTCTTTGTTAAGACAGCTCCATACTTAGTTTGAGCAGCACACCCTGGAAAACGAGTTTGAAAGCATGTGAAAGTGCGCATCGTTGTATTTACCTTGCCTCCCCACTATTTCGGCCACATGTTCGGAGCTTGGCACGGGGACGCACTCCGTTATGTTGCAGCCCCGTCCTTTGGTTTCGGTCGGCGAGCTCTCGTAAAGGGCGCACAACTTGTTCTTCCCTTGTAACATCCCTGATTCCGATGGGATGTGATTGTGGTGGTTATTGTTACTCCTGTCTTGAACTCCTCCACCACCACCACCCGCAGGAGCCCCGTCCTCGCCCTCTCCAAGACCCAGCAGCGACAGTTGGCCCAGCGCAACTCTAAGGGCACGGGAATCATCCTCCTCCTCCTCGGGTGGCACTAGGAGACCCTCGCTGCCGAAGCCGGAGCCGGCCAAATCCCCGCCGTAGCCCCCATTTTTCTCCATGATCCCTGCTAGAACCAGCAAGCTAGGCATGGCTAACAAAAGAGTGTGAGACAAAGACACTGGTAAGAGACTGGAGGAACAGCACCCTCGCCGCCACCCCGCCCCCTCCTGGTCCAAGTCCCCCCTTTGCGCTAGTCCCTCCCACAGACCAGCCCCTTCTCCGGTTCCGATACGCAGAAGGCGAACGGGACACAAGGATGTCTGCGCCGAGAAGGGCCAGGCTAACTGATGCTCCACCCCGTCTGGTTCACTCAGTCCCCGCCTATGGCAAGCCGACGCAGCATGTATTCCCAAGAATCAATCTTTTTTTTTTTTTTTTTTTTTAATGACTGAGCGATATTTTATTTAATTTTATTTTACGATACTGTTTCATTTTTATGTTTAAGTAACAATAAACAAATAAACAAAATTGTAACAACTGTTTTGTTCCACTTTTAATAAGTTAAAACAATATTTTAACAATAAAAACAATTAAAAAATCAACTATAAAAACATGAATCAAATGTATTATTTTATATTTTCATTTATTATTAGTTGTATTATTAATCCAATTAAAAGTGCATTTTTGTTAAATGTCCCATAAATGTAATGTAACTATATATATATATATATATATATATATATATATATATATATATATATATATATATATATATATATATATATATTAATTTAACAGAATTTTCTGTATTTTTTTATTTATTTATTTTTTTTACAGGTGTTTTACCTGTATTTAGAATTTTGCACTTAATTGCGTTGTGTTTTAGGGTTAATGGAAATGTCCGTAAATTACTGGATAATGTCCAGGCAATGAGCTGCCATTACTTTTTCTGTTACTTTACGGATTTACGAATTTACAGTAATTAAAATTTTGCTTATCGTTACTTAAAACAAAAATATTGTTTGTAAAAGATAAAAAAACTATTTAACAATAAAAACAATATACATTATACATATTTTAATATTGGCAGTGTCTAATAGCAATAGAGGCTATTTACACTAAGTGAAAATAGCATATTTTCATAGCAATAGATGCTATTTACACTAATAGCTGGAGATGCTATTTACACTAGGTGAAAATATTGAAGTATTCTATTTACACCATGTAAAACTACCAGTTGTTTGCAAGAAGTTTAAATAGTAATTAGTAGGGGTGTGACGAGACAGGTAGCTCATGAGACGAGATACGAGATTGAGTTCACAAGAACGAGACGAGATTTTTACACAAAGATGAAAAACAGTGTGCAGGTGTATTTGAAATGTTTTAACTAATCATCTTGTAATTAATGTCACTTCAGTTCTACTTTCTAAGTATGAATTATCATATGCAGTAAAAGACTACAATATTCAAGCACTGTAAAACGTTTTGCCGCAAACTGGCTTCTCTCCTGTATGATTTCATGCGAGTCTCTTCAGACCTTACTGTACATGATTTATGAGCTTCTACAACTTTAGACCTCCTAACTGAACTCCTTTCCACAAATTGATCATAGAAATAAAGAGTATAAATAAAAATGGTAAAACTTTACAATAAGGTCTTATTTATTAACATTAATGTATTAACCAACATCAACAATGAGCAAAATATTTGCTACAGTATTTATTCATCTTTGTTAATGTTAGTTAAACATAAAAATAGTCATTCATGGTTAGTTCATGATGGTGCATTAAGTAATGTTAACAAATACAACTTTTGATTTGAACAATGTATTAGTAAATGTTGAAATTAACATTAACTTAAATAGTGTAGAAGTATTGTTCTTCCTTAGTTCATGTAAAGTTAACTAACGTTAACTATTGAAACCTTATTGTAAAGTGTTACCATAAAAATAAATAACAGTTTCTTTAGCTTTCAAATGCGGGGTATTGACATCAGAGTGAATACGCGCTCGCGTTTACTTTCACTTTCGCGATCGCGCGTACTCTGTGAATAGGGAGCAGCGGCGACAGTTATCCAACTGAATTAAATGTTTTTTTTTATTTCTATAAAAAACAAAACGACAGTGGAGGCGTAATGTAAACGTAGCGGTGGCATATTCTTTCCTAATTTCACCCTCACACTATCACAAGACTGCTTTTCGATCTCGTCACACCCCTAGTAATTAGAGGCTATACTTTATATTGGCAGATTTGCACCTCATTATTTTTGTACATTAACAGAATGTAATAATATCATAGAGTGTAAATGATTATATTTATTAAATGCATGCTGCCTTATAGGGAAAATAAAAACCCTCCCTACACCTTCCCCTATCCCTACCCAATAAACATGTTTAATATTATTAAACACTCCTTATTTCCACTTTTAGAACATTATTTTCATTTTTATTGAAAATAAATGCCTTTCTGATATGATATGGGAAAATGGAGAAGAGCGAGCTTGGCAAAAGGCAGATTCGATGGCATCGATGGCGTTAAAAGCCAGGTATGTGAGCCTTACTCACTTCTGTTGCCCAACCAGACATTGGTGGGTGGAGCTAGTGTAAATAGCTTTTGCCAACAAGGGATGCTATTTGCACTTAGTGTAAATAGACACTCCGTTTAAGATTTTGCATTATTATTTTACTATTTTCATTTATTATTATTATTATTATTATTATTTGTATTATTTATCTAGTTACATTTATTTAAAAAAAGGTAGCCTAATTTAAATTTTTTTGCATGGTATAATTCAATTAACAAAGCTCAATAAGTGAGTTATCACCCACGAGTCAGCATCATTCATAAAAAATATTAATGTGAATTGCAGTGTAGGGCAGCATTACACATAGAAAATGATGTTTGTTCTATGAAAATGGTTTGTTATTTTTAAATGAATTTCTGTATATTTTTTATAATATTGTGTTAGTATTTCCAGCGCATTTTGATGCAGTTTGAGAAATTTAAGAATAAATGTTCAAACAGCTTGCCATGCCCTGCCTCGCTGAGACAGTCACCATCCATCCATCTATCCATCCACCCATCCATCCATCCCGTTGCATTTCAGACTCCTTTGTAGCAACCCACAACTCACTCCTAATGAATAATCCAAAACATAATTTTATGCGTAAATATTAGGCTTCAACATCATAGTTCATCGCATTCTGTTGTGAGGAGAGGCGTGCCAGAACGATAACACATGTGCGCCTGAAAACAACACCGTCCAGCTGCTTTCTGCATCTACAACAACAGTTCTGTTATGATTCATGATCAATGGAGTGTCATAACATGACTGAAATTTTGCGGCTTAATATTCGTGGTTTTTAAGCAGAGGAACCGAAACATCTGTCCCCAATATTTCCCCAATCTGAAAGAGTTAAACTGACATAATTTGGGGTCCGCCCACCCTGTTTGCCGTTGGTTGCAGCGGGTCACTGAGTTGTTGTTTGGACTACCGTTGCGCATGGAGTGCTGTTACACTGAGAGGAAGAGCACACGGGCAGCGAGAAGAAGAGACACGGGGAGTTATCAGACAGACGTTGCAGGATCTGCACTGCACATTTATGGTCGAGAGAGAGAGAGAGAGAGAGAGAGAGAGAGGGAGCACGTGTCTAGCTACATCGCAGGCAAACCTTGAACAAAGACCGTTCGTGTTTCCACCTCAGACGCCACTGTCCTCATGATGCCACGCCTGGCGGCAAAGATGAAATCTGGAACAACAACAACAACAGCAGCAGCTATAATAATAATAATAATAATAATAACAAACATATTGTAGCTTGAATTGTAGAACTGATACAAAAACAGATTTTATTAATATTAAGCAAATTAATAACACTCGTTGTCACACTTTTTATTCCAGTGAATATTTTCAGGGTTATTTTTGAAAACCAGTTTCTGTACTGACACATATTTATGCAATCAAACATGTGCATATTAAAAATAATAATAATTGATTTAACATACGTTGACCTTAAAGTGGGGCATGTTGTCACACTCTATAGGGTAAGTTGTCACAGACAAATATTATTTATAGGCAAGGGTTAGGTAACAACATTATAATAACAGGGTTATTATAATTAAAACATGCTGTAAAATTGTAGGCACACACACACACACACACGTTTATATAATATGTGTGTGCTGTGTATATGTATTATGTATATATAAATACACACACACATTCATGTATATATTTAACAAAAAAATAAAAATATACATAATATATGTATACATGTAAATATTTGTGTAAATATATGTATTTATAAAATATAATAAATATACACAGCACACACATTTAAAAACACAAACTTTTATTTTGGATGACAGCACTAATATAAATAAATAAATAAATATATATGAATACAGTCAAACCAAAAATTATTCAGACATTTTTGATATATTTTTACTAGTGGGTGCAGGACACTATAGTTCATTTATGTGAGTGAGGATATCAAAATAAAGTAAACTGTGACATATTATACCCAACAATTCTTCATACAGTGGACTAGCAGTAAAATTGATACAAATTTGGAATTAAAAATTATTCAGACACTTTGACCTGACCATGTTTTGCTTAAGTGTTATCTGACATAATTAAGATTAATGTTTTCTGACACAGTTTAACTCTGAGATCTTGTCATATTTTATTACTATTTTTTAAACTATAGTGAATAAACTGCATTAATGAATGAAATGTTCAAGGTGTCTGAATTAATTTTGGTTTTATATATATATATATATATATATATATATATATATATATAATGGATGATAATGCAGTTGTAAACTTACAAATGCATGCAATACATCAGCTGTGAGAAAAAAAATGTGGTTGTGACAACATGAGACTGCAGTTTAATTTGCAAAATCTTGCAGCTGGTTTCATTTATATTCATTTTGACTACACAGAATAACAGAATGCCATGTTTCTTTACCATCAAAGGCAATTTCTTATGAAAGATGCTTATGAAATTCTTTGCATGGTAAATATAGAGGCGATCAGTTCTTACATTATCTGCACTCAATCTCTTACCCTTTGCATCTACAGTTTCTCAGTGTTTTTAACTGGTTTGACGCACAAAGTTTCCAAGGAGATCATTGCAGCATCAGTCCATCAGATGGCAACACTAATATGAGATGTACAGGATGGGTCTTTCTCACACATTCTGGATCAGTGCCAGCACCTTAGTGACAGTCAGTATGTCCAAAAGGTCATTTGCCTCCATTAATGGTGTCTACTGGGAGCCCAAGGCCTAAATCAATATCAACTATGGATAACAGATCATGTTTCCCTGCCTGGCCAGCCTGTCTGTGGGTCTGGGTCTTTTGTTTATAAAGTCCCCCTTTGTCTTTCAACTCGTTCACTTTGATTTTTTTGTGGAACCTGCGCGTCTAGTCACTGGAAACGTCTTTTGAAGTCTGTGCTGACGACTCTCTCTCCTCGCAGAAGCAGAAGCGGAAGATGTGTTTGCATACTCATATTGTACTTACTACACCCACATACTGTAAATGATGACCTAATATGACATCATCCAGTAGAGCATTTGTCAGTACACATGCCATGCGGTAATGTGGTGTCACATAACAATGAAATGAATCAGTCAGCATTAATACCTTAAATATTAAATATACACGCAGTCAAACCAAAATGTATTCAGACACCTTGAACATTTCATTCATTAATGCAGTTTGATCACTAAATATGACAAGATCTCAGAGTTAAACTGTCAGAAAAAATGAATCTTAATTATGTCAGATAACACTAAAGCAAAACATGATCAGGTCAAAGTGTCTGAATAATTTTTGGGTATAATATGTCACAGTTTATTTTGATATCCTCACTTACATAAATGAACTAGTGTCCTGCACCCACTAGTAAAAATATATAAAAATATATAATATATAGAAAAATATCAAAAATGTCTGAATAAGTTTGGATTTGACTGTGTATAAATGAATGTGTTGTGAACGAACAATGATATATTATATTATATTATATTATATTATATTATATTAGTTTAGTTTAGTTTAGAGCAGATGCTGAAATTCTGTTTGCATTTGTTTTTTATTTGTTTGTTTTTTTATATATTAAATAGTAATAATGCAAGCATGTGGAATTTCAGCATCTTCTAACTAATATTACATTATATTATATAAATTCAATATTAATTAACCTATCACACTTAATATGGATTATGTGATTTGTGTTTATATATTTGTAAATAATAATAAATAATAGTAAATAATTATAATACTAGTGTGTGTGTGTGTGTGTGTGTGTGTGTGTGTGTGTGTTCTGAAAGAACTATTATATTATATTATATCAGTTTAGAGCAGATGCTGACATTTTAAACTAATTTTAATTAGAAAAAAAATTGAAATGAATATGTTGTTAACGAACAAAGATATATGATACTATATATGATATTATATTATATTATGAGTTTAGAGCAGATGCTGAAATTGCATTATATTTTTTTGAATATTAAATAGTAATAATGCAAGCGTGTGGAATTTCAGCATCTACTCTTAACTGATATTACATTATATTATATAAATTCAATATTAATTAATCTATCACACTTAATATGGATTATGTGATTTGTGTTTATATATTTGTAAATAATAATAAATAATAGTAAATAATTCTAATACTGATACTAATAATAAAAAATAAATACATTTGTTCTAAGAGATTCTAACTCCATTTATGCCTTTTATATTTTGCAATTCCTTACTTTATCATTTATATTTCAAGAGATGTTATCAATGGTCAGCACTCAGGTCTTCCTGCTGTTGAGCACTATGACTGACCCTTCCCCCTCTCCTCTCCTCTCTCTCTCACACATAAACACTTGGGGCTTTACATTGAGTGTAAATGCTTCTCTGAGCTGGGAATATGAGTCAGGTGAGTATGAGCTCATCTCTTTTTCCTCTGCTATGAGGTAATGTATCTCTCTTTCTCCTCTGTGAGCCAATCATTAGAGGTGCTTCACCGATGACACACCCCAGTGATGATTCAGATTCTCACTGTCACATGATGCTCACACCCTCAGGTGATCTCACTGTACTGATGGATCATCGCCAAGGAAACCACTTCCTGCTGCAATAGAATAGATGTTTATGGTCCATTCTTTAAAAAAGTTAAGGTTGAATTCAGTCATATTATTATAGGTCATTATTATTATTATTATTATTATTATTATTATTATTATTATTTATTATGTATTATTATTAAAACTAATCTCATACGTTTAAGCAGAAGCCTTTATATCAAAAGGTTTTTAAGATTGTGAGAAGCATAAATTCAGTCAAGTGTGTCCAAACGTTTGACTGGTAGTGTACAAAGAAATTTTTTTTTCACACATGCAGACAAGGTTAAGGTTGGAGGGTGCTTTTATTGTTTTCTCGTAGACAATTTGTTTTGTTAAATGTGTTCAGTTTAATCTATCAATACAGGTGAAAGGATCACCAACTTTATATGATTTATATTAATTTTTAATATTATTTTCACAAACACATTTTCGTTCACAACAATGGACCTTCAACTGAAAGAAGTTTTGCTGCATGTTAAGCGTTCACACACTCCCTCTGGTGGTTGGAAAATCGAACTGCAAATAATGCGCACTGCTGCTTCAGCAGATATTCAGCGCAATCACTGCATATGACTAACATTTTGCCCTTAAATTTCACTGACCTGAATATCATGGTACACCAACTTAAAATTTACTACAAAAATGGTTAGTGTTGTTCTGATTTAATGTAACATTTATATCTAATCGCATTGTGCATTATATATGCTTGTCGTGGGTTATATAAAACATTGACAAGGATCCATTTAACTATAACACTACTTAAATCGTTAAACACGGTTTTACATACAACACAAGACGAGGTGGTGAAGTAAATTGGGCAAGTTTCTGTCAAAATGAATGTAATTGAATTTTCCCTGTACATACCCTAACAAAAAAAGAAGTTTATTCAAGTGTGCTATACTTCTTTTAAACTAAAATAAGAACGAATGGCCTACTTTCAGTCTACTTTTTATATACTTCTCAGAAATATCATTCTAAAAAATGCTGGATTAAAAACAACCCAAGTTGGGTTAAGTATGGACAAACCCAGCAGGTTGGGTTAAAGGACACCTATTATGCCCTCTTTCACAAGATGTGATATAAGTCTCTGGTCTGGTCAAGTTTCATTATTTGGGGGTGAGCAAAAACATGCCTTTTACTATTGCTGGCTAAAAAAATAAATCCAAAATTGTTTGAAAAAAATGGCTGGTTGAAAACAACCCAATCCCTGGGTTTGTCCATATTTTTCCCAGCATTTTTTAGAGTGTACTTAAAATTACACTTAAGTATACTTGACTTATGATGACAGAAAAGTCTAAGTATATATTTGGCCTATATTTGTATTCAATCTTTTGACCAAGACATACTTAAGTATTTTAAGTATACTTGGCTTGTAGTTGTTTACTCTTTTGATTGAGTAGCCTATTAAAAACTTTTTTCACATAGTTTTACATATACTGTCTTATAAACAGATACCTAATTCTGAGTATGTAAATGTTTGTGTTGTCTAGTCCATTGGTAGCATGGAGGAATTTAGTACTGTTAAAGCTATATTAAGTATAAAAATTAATACCTAAATAGAAGTATTCTTAAAGTGCAAAATAATATATAAATAGTAAACTATAAGTATGATGTTAAGTTCACTTAAAGAAAACTTACAAGTATACTTGCAGT
This sequence comes from Megalobrama amblycephala, assembly GCF_018812025.1. Taxonomy (NCBI): domain Eukaryota; kingdom Metazoa; phylum Chordata; class Actinopteri; order Cypriniformes; family Xenocyprididae; genus Megalobrama; species Megalobrama amblycephala. Next base: position 36,689,964 of record NC_063056.1, read on the forward strand.
ATAAAACTACTAAACTAGTAGTTTACGAAGAGTACTTTATACTTTCATACTCTAAAAAGGTGCTAGAAGTATTTAAAGGTGCCATAGAACGTCTTTTTAAAATATGTAATATAAGTCTAAGGTGTCCCCTGAATGTGTCTGTGAAGTTTCAGCTCAAAATACCCCATAGGTTTTTTTAATACATTTTTTTAACTGCCTATTTTGGGGCATCATTAAATATGAGCCGATTTAGACTGCGGCCCCTTTAAATGCTCACGCTCCCCGCCCACGGTTTATTTGGATGTTTACATTTGATTCTGAATGAGTTTGAGGCTGTGCTCCGTGGCTAACGGCTAATGCTACACTGTTGGAGAGATTTATAAAGAATAAAGTTGTGTTTATGAATTATACAGACTGCAAGTGTTTAAAAAATGAAAATAACGACAGTCTTGTCTCCGTGAATACAGTAAGAAACGATGGTAACTTTAACCACATTTAACAGTACATTAGCAACATGCTAACGAAACATTAAGAAAGACAATTTACAAATATTACAAAAAAATATCATGATATCATGGATCATGTCAGTTATTATCGCTCCATCTGCCATTTTTCGCTGTTGTCCTTGCTTGCTTACCTAGTCTGATGATTCAGCTGTGCACATCCAGACGTCCTGCCCTTGTCTAATGCTTGAACATGGGCTGGCATATGTAAATATTGGGGGCGTACATATTAATGATCCCGACTGTTACGTAACAGTCTGTGTTATGTTGAGATTCGCCTGTTCTTCGGAGGTCTTTTAAACAAATGAGATTTATATAAGAAGGAGAAAACAACGGTGTTTGAGACTCACTGTGTGTCATTTCCATGTACTGAACTCTTGTTATTTAACTATGCCAAGATAAATTACATTTTTAATTCTAGGGCACCTTTAACAGACCCCTCCATGCCTGGAGTCTGGAGCCTGAAGTCGGCTTGGTTCCTGAGTTATGCCGGTCAAATACCCAACTTTGAGCAGGTGCACGTATCTCAGAACCAAGCCGAGTCGAGGCTCCAGACTCTGGGGTCAGGTTGGTCTCCTAAGGACCCCTTCATGCCTGGAGTCTGGAGCTAGTAAACTCAGTTCACTTATAGTATAGTTGCAGTACAAACGAAAAACAAAGTTATAAAATAGTTGTGTACTCAAAGTTTACTACGGTTACACTTAAAGTATACTTAAAAGTATTTAATTTAATTTCAAGTATACACTCTAAAAAATGCTGGGTTAAAAACAACCCAAGTTTGGTTGAAAATGGACAAACCCAGCAATTGGGTTGTTTTAACCCAGCGGTAGGGTTAAATGTTTGCCCAACCTGCTGGGTAGTTTTATTTAACTCAACTATTGTTTAAAAATTACTGTATTGCTTAATTAAAATTAACCCAAAGTATGTTGGAAATGAACATTTATTAATGTTCAATGAATAATTATTAAACAATAAACATTTATTAAATTGTTTATTAATAAATTTATATTAATAAACTATTAAATTTATATTAATAAAATATTAAAGCTTATTAATAAACATTCACCTTTTGTCTATTATTGTTGCCTCTAATTGCATCTGGTTTTTAATTTCCCAACTATTTTGGGTTCATTTTAAGCTAGCCATATAGCAATTTTTAAACAATAGTTGGTTTAAATAAAACTACCCAGCAGGTTGGGAAAACATTTAACCCAACCGCTGGGTTAAAACAACTCAATCACTGGGTTTGTCCATTTTCAACCCAACTTGGGTTGTTTTTAACCCAGCATTTTTTACTACAAGTACATTAATATTAGTATATAAAGTATACTTAAAAATATATTTGAACTTTACATAAGTATAATTAACAAAATGAACTTGAAGTATGCTTATTTTTGTAAGGGTTTGCTATAACTCATAAGATAATTAGACAGATAAGATTAATTAATATAAATACAAAAGTTAAAATTTTCTTGCTTTTACTGAAATGCAAGATGCTCTTGGGAACAAGTTCATTCATTCATTCATTCATTCATTCAATCTGAAAGAAAGAAAGAGAAAGAATGAAAGAATAGTTTTTAAATAGCTTTTTCATTACACTGTCATCATTATGTTATGAAAAGTATGTTGTAAGTCTTCCTGCACTGGAAACATGTTTTAAGCCCCTGCTTTGACTTCTGGGAAATGTTATCAAACAGGTTGGGAGACACAAGAAACATTCAGTTATATACCTTAGAATGTATTTCTTTTTAAACAGACAGGTTTCTTTAACATTTAAAGAGAATTACACACCCAGAAGTTGCCTTGGAAAAAACATAGCAACTCGGTTTGACAAACACTGTAGGTGTTTCCGTGCTTATGATCAATGTTAACACACAGATGTGTTAAAATCACATTTTTCATAATTGTCTATAATTAAAACAACTTGCTGCAGTTGAAAGAACGTTTTATAACATTTTTTTGTGATCAAACACGCCCTCTAGTGGTTGAACTACAAACTGAAACAAACTGCCACTCTGTTTTAAAGGGATAGTTCACCCCAAAATGAAAATTCTGTCATCATTTACTCTCCCTGAAGTTGTTCCAAACCTGTATATATTTATTTGTTCTGTTGAGCACAAAGGAAGATATTTGGAAGAATGTTTGTAACCAAGCAGATCACGCTCCCCATTGACTAACAGAGTAGGAAAAAAAAAAATTTTTTTGGGTGAACTATCCCTTTAAGAGAAACATCTGAAAGAAAGTTAAATGAAACAAGTATGAGATCTCCATGAAGTCTTCTGAGGAATGAAAAAACAACTTCTGAGCAGAAACATTTCCTTAAGGGAACATCGCATGATAGTTTCTGAAAGTGAAACATCTAGTATGTCAACAGATGTGTATCAACAAAGAGCACTGAAAATATCAAAGAGCATTTTATTCATGTAAAATAAATGTATTAATCAACCACATTAAAATGAACAACAAATAACTGTTGGCCACTGTTCTGACATTTCAAACGAACTCTGTTTTTATTCCATTAAACTGACACTGATCATAATTAAATAATATATAACATAAAAATATATCTATTTATATATCCAAATCTATATCATCACATATAATCTCTGAAAAAATAAAGAAAAACTAAATTATATTCTCAACATCCAAAAATACACTTAAAAAACATTTGCCCTCTTTTGATTGTTGGCCATAGAATTACATTTCCCCGGCACAACCTGAAAGATGTTTCTTAATGCATCTTTTTTTAGTAATTGTAGTCATTTACTATCTTGAGATTTACACTTCATCGAGTTCATAACTGGCACATGAACACAGCAAACGTGTTAGTGAAGTTTGTCAGTCAGTAATAAACTCCTTGCCAAATCTAAGCTTCTAGAGAATCTTTTAAATAGCTACATTCCTACATTCCCAAAAAGAGAAGTATACAAAATCCAGCTTCTCCCTGCCTGAACAATCTGTCCTAAAATCTGTGCCATTGTAGGTCTGAATAAAACAAGTTTGTTTACCATTCTAGAGACCGGGAAAGCATACGGATTCATATTCATGGCTGCGATCACATGAACAGTGGTGATGGTCGGAGGGAGTCTCGCTCTGGGCACGATCAGGAGCTCTGTTATGATTTTGCCCATCGCCCACACATCAGAGTACTGGTCTCTGTATTTTCCTTGGAAAATCTCCGGCGCAGAGTAACACCAATTGCCTCCTTCTGCGCCAAAGCAAAGCCCGTTCCTTTGAAATCTGGCGAGTCCTAAGTCAATTATGACGGCCCGATAAGTGTTGTGTTCCACCTGTGAATGAGACGTGCTGTAATGAGTGAGCTGTAAAATCTAATAAAAGTTCAAATATTAGCTTTTTGTTGCTTTTTAGTTTGAGTCACTCATGATGAGAAGATAACCATATTCGCATGCAACCAGTATATGCACGGAAAAACCATTTCAAATGAGTGAAGTTCATTCATAACTTTCTATAATGTAGTAGCCTACAGTATAATCTATGAAATACAGATTGATAAAAAACCTTTTTAGACTTACATTTCTAGAGAAATATTCCTCAAAACATTTTAAATTGACTGAAAATCATGTTAAAAGCTGTCATTAACAGTCTATCTGTCCACAGGGCATTTGTTCGGAAAAAAAATCTCGACACACAGAGCATCTCACCATGATGTTGTCAGGCTTGAGGTCCTGATGGACGATACTCTTGCTGTGCATGTAAGCGAGGCCTTCACACATGCCATTGATAATGGTGATTATGACAGGCTTTGTTAGCTGTAGAAATTAAGAAATGAAAAAGATATTACCACTGATTGCATTAATAAAAAATCATCTAATACATATACTGTCTGTAACAACTTTGACATCCATGGAACCTTTCCATTGCACAAAAGGTTCTTTACAGTGGAAAAAGTTTCCTCCGATTATTAAAATATACTTCACACTAAGGAATAATGTTCACATAAATGTTCTTTAGGGATCCTAAAATGGTTCTTCAGTTGCATCGGGATGAAAAACCTCTTTTGGAACCTTTTGGAGGAGATGCATTATTTAATGGTAATTGTTTGACTAAATGCCAAGATTTCGATACATTATGTAACTTTTTTTGTTCAGAAGTAGCAATATTTAAATAACGAGTCAATACATTTTCGATCCCTCTTCCAAAACGTGTTTTTGTCTTACCCTGATTCACAAGCCTGTTGTAAGTGTTTATATTTTAGACCTGTCGAGAAATTGCGTACATACATCACTCATCACTCATCACTCACCCATCAATATTTTTGACAACACTAAAATGGAGCACGCTAAATCTCTACCCATTTTATGCTGAGAAAGGAAAGTCTGTTGGCAAAAACGTATGCAACAAAGTTCGTAATAATACAAGAATCAACATTTGTTTTTTCGGAAATTATGAGAACTGATGGATTTGAAATGTTGTAAATATGTTGCGAAGATGGGGTTTTATTACTCAACACTAACAGGTGAATAAGGGATAAATTGCCATATGTAGCTCTCTAACAGAGTTCACTGTAAAGCAGCAACGTTCTTCTGTATAATATATGCAGTTTTGTTCTATTAACCGCTAAAGGTCCAAAAGTTACCTTTAAGAAAAGAAGAAAAAAAAAATTAACCAAAATTTAAATAATAATAATAAATAAATAAATATTTTACCTCCATGTATGACTGTGAGCTGAACATAAGTTTTTCCAGAGTTTTCCCAGAGATGAATTCCAAAGGGATATTCCACATGCTCATAGAGTCCAGCCAGGGATCTGCCAGGAGCTTCACCACATTGGAATGATTCAATGACCTACAATAAGATCATGTGTGCAAAATATGAAATATCATAAATGAAAGTATCCAGGATCCAGAACCTGAATGACTTGAGTAAGTCCTAAAACATCTGAATGCAAATAAATCTCTTTTAGGTTAACTACTAACAGCAAGCCTCAGCGTACATTAGCAGACAAAATATGTCATTTCTTTTTTATTTTATAATGTAATGAACGCAGTAATCGCTCACATAACATTATAGCCAATTAAACTTCCCCTTTCTCAATTTTGCTCAATTTTAGCAAAAGAACATAGAATAACACTTCATTTCAACATTTATTCTCCCAATCGAGTCTCATGCAAAGCATTATGGGAACTAAAACTCCACTGCCCAGTTTCAGTTAATGCAACAAATATTATTCATTATTCGTGTAGTCTCAAAACAAGTGAAGTAAGCTTGCAATTTACAAATTTGTATGAATTTTATGCATTTAAATTGCACAAAATGTGCAATAATTGTTGCATTAGTTAGTAAATTGAACAAGTAGCAATATATATATATACACTTACCGATATATATTTTTCTCTTTCTGAATTTCTTCTTTAGTTGCAACAGTACAGGGCACCTTTTTAAGAGCCACACAGGTATTTCTAAATGTTACTTTATACACCTTTCCAAAGTTTCCTTTACCATAAGTAGCAGTTGAAAAAGCCATCTGGAGAAACAATTAAAAATTCTGATTTATTCATTGTTTTATTAATTTATTGTAATTAATCTACATCAAAGACCATGTGAACACACACACACACACACACACACACACACACACACACACATGTGAGGGGAGTGGGGGTGGTTGTGTGTGCATGTGGGTGATGGGTGTGTGTCAGTGATTTATTTCTTTTCTTTAATTCTTTAAAGTTTCAATTAAATAAATAAACACTCTTTTAGATATTTTTATATCATTTTAAAGTGCACATCATAATGTCAGAGCATCGTAATGTCTATGTTAAACTTCAAGCAGTAGTTATGGGTAAAATGTAAAAAATGTTGTCCCTCTTGTTCTTGAATTCCAACCATTGCTTTCCTTGTCCATTCTGAAAAACCTCAAATCATTAGCAACTTTTGTAATTTTGTCATCTTTAAGACATTATATTTAAAAGTACAGTAGCACTTTAGTTTAGGCTCCAATTCTCACTATAACTAGTTGCTTCTTAACATGCATATTACTAGAATTTTGCCTGTTTATTAGTACTTATAAAGCACATATTAATGCCTTATTCTGCATGACCATATTCTACATCCCATAATCCTACCCAATACCTAAACTTAACAACTATTAATAAGCAGTAATTAGGAGTTTATTGTTGGAAAAGTCATAGTTAGTAGTTAGTTAATAGTGGGAACTGGACCCTAAACTAAAGTGTGACCAAAAGGACCTATTATGTTGGATTAAAGGCTCAAAAAGAAAAAAAATGAACAATTGTGTGGTATTTTACAGAATTTTAAATGATCAGTAAACAATCAAGAGCCAGTAATAGCCAATGATAACCAATAATACCTCAAAAATTGATGAGCAATAAATTAAATTCTAGTGGTTTGCAGACACCTGATTCTATCATAGACACATGAGAACAATTTCCATATGGATAATATTCATTCAATATTGGCCTACTATAAAATAATAGTACAGTTGGTTTGACTTACCATTGCAGCTGTCAAGTCTTTTAAAATGATGTGTTGAAAAAAGCACAGTCAGACAAAAAAAACAAAAAAACATCATCAGATAATCACCACCCACTAGCAGTCATCAATTCCTCAGTAATGGTTCTAAAAGTGAAACGGAAAGTATAAAACTTCAAAGGGCAAAACAAACAGTAGCTACAGAAAGGCTTAGTTAAGGAATAAACACTTCATTCATGAAAAACATTCATTCACCGAAGATCATTTTTAAGCCATGTTGGATGTTTACTCCATGATACAAGAACAATTTTTCAATGCATTTAACAGAAGCCTAAAATATCTCTAGTTCAGATGGTTTTAAAGCTGTCGACTGCAAACAAACAGGCGTGCTGTTGAAATCAAACACGGACCCTGTCCTAACATTAATGTAGGTATGTTATTGAATGTTTTGTTTTTGAATGTCTAAATTGTATTTAATATGCTTTTGATAATGAATAATTATTTTTTTGTTTTGTTTTGCTATATATATATAAATATAAATATATATATATATATATATATATATATATATATATATATATATATATATATATATATATATATATATACACAACAGTTACATCTGGTCCTCGAATTAAATTCTTTAATTTTTAAATTCTACTGTTATTGTCTCACGGAATGTAGTTTTAGGAGTTTTTTAGGTGAGAATGTACATGTTTAGATGCTATTTATATGTAGCCTAAACATAGCGCCTTTTTGAAAAATTGTTTAGATTGCTGGCTTATGTAAGCTACTATTGTTACAGTATCTAGCTGTTGTGCCCTAGTTGTCCACAGAAGGTACTCCTTCCCCTTCCACAGTGACACTGCTATGAACTCTATTTCCCAGAGTCCTTTTGCCCAATACACATCTGAGTTTACTGCCCTCAGCTGGTTCTCATTTGTATCGTTTGTCTGTCTACTTAAGTTGTATTTGTTAGTAATATACTCCTAAAGGTGGGTGCACAAGGTGCTTTCACACTGCTTATTACACACACAGGGATACGCAGCAGCTCACAAACATGCTAAATATTAAAAATATAAGGATTACAATATAAACTAGATAAAAAAGTTTGTCGAGACAAACTTTAAGTTGGCTTGAAAAAGCCGGTCGAGAAAGTTTGAAGTAGTTTTAAAAGTTTTGAAGTTTAAAAGTTTAAGTTTTAGTTTAGTAGTTTTGATAAATTTAGTTTGATAGATAGATAGATAGATAGATAGATAGATAGATAGATAGATAGAGAGAGAGTCAGGGTACTCAAGGCGGTTACTAGGGTGTTATGTGGTTGCTAAGGTGTTGCTATGCGGTTGCTAGGGTACTTGGGTGGTTGCTAAGGTGTTGCTATGCGGTTGCTAAGGTACTCGGGTGGTTGCTATGGTGTTGCTAGGGTACTCTAGGTGGTTGGTAAGGTGTTACTACGCGGTGGCTAGGGTACTCTGGGTGGTTGCTAGGGTGTTGCTAAGGTACTCGGGGTGGTTGCTATGGTGTTGCTAGGGTACTCTAGGTGGTTGCTAAGCGGTTGCTAGGGTACTCGGGGTGGTTTCTAGGGTGTTGCTGTGCGGTTGCTAAGGTACTCTGGGTGGTTGCTATGGTGTTGCTATGTGGTTGCTAGGGCACTCAAGGTGGTTGCTAAGGTGTTGCTATATGGTTGCTAAGGTACTCTGGGTGGTTGCTAAGGTGTTGCTATGTGGTTGCTAGGGTTCTCGGGATGATTGCTAGGGTGTTGCTATGCGGTTGCTAAGGTACTCTGGGTGGTTGCTAAGGTGTTGCTAAGCGGTTGCTAGGGTACTCGGGGTGGTTTCTAGGGTGTTGCTTTGCGGTTGCTAGGGTTCTCGGGGTGGTTGCTAGGGTGTTGCTATGCGGTTGCTAAGGTACTCTGGGTGGTTGCTAAGGTGTTGCTATGCGGTTGCTAAGGTACTTGGGGTGGTTGCTAAGGTGTTGCTATGCGGTTGCTTGGGTACTCGGGGTGGTTGCTAAGGTGTTGTTATACGGTTGCTAAGGTATTTTGGGTGGTTGCTAGGGTATTGCTATGAGGTTGCTAGGGTGCTCTGTGTGGTTGATGTGCTGTTGCCATGGTGTTCGAGGTTGTGTACACCACATCATGTGTGTATATTAGCACCATTTGTTGTTTTCTTATGGTATGAAATAGAGCGTTAGGACCCGGAAGCACTGCTGCGTGACGTCAGACTTAACAACCGGATAGAGTTAAAGCTCTAGGAGGACTTAGAGCTGGTCTCAGAAAAATAATAAGTTTAAATAGCATTACAGTTAGTTGGCTTTTTCAAGCCAACTTAAAGATTATTATTCTGTGTATAAAGATATAAATGCTTTGGTGGAATCCGGCTTTTCCCGTAGATGGTCTGCTCACGCGCTTTAACCTCGCATTTCCTTGCTAGAGAAGCATTCAGTTTTTTCACTTGCAAATTCCGCCATCTAAATAGCAAATCCGCCATGGCGCAACTGGCTTTTAAATGGAATGGGAGATGACACTCTGATTGGTTTATTGCACATTAAGCCCAAAACACACCCATTACTCACATTAAGAGAATAGTGACAACCCTTGCGTCTAGCGCGCAGACCATTTTTCCCATAGTTAAACTAGCAAAAATAAATTCGGAAACACCTTAAGTGCACTTGCGCTGTGCGCTTCAGACCATGTGCTTAGATTAAAATAGGGCCCTTGATGTTTTAAACAAATGCTCAAGGTCTCTTGTATCTCCAACCATGTTTTTTGAAGGAAAATGGGTGTTTTTTTAAAATATGCAGAGATTCAAAAATGATAAGAACCATTTTTTTAATATTCTACAGCTGTTTTCAGGTAAAATAGCTCTGTAATGTGCCACGCATTACGTAATCACTTTGGAAAGGTCATGCGTGACATAGGCGAAAGTACCGCGAAATGATCTCCTCCAATTTCAAAATCATCCGACATCATTCTTTTTTTCTTTTCTTTTTTTTGTATTGTACAGGCCATTTGAGTTTGTCTTTACATATTCGCTTTGTAGACACTGGATCGGTACTTCCGGCCACAATATGCATGATCTTTATAACGTGATTACGTAATGCATGGCACGTCGCAGAGCAGTGCAAGACAAGCATTTGTGGTTAAAAAGTACAGTATTTTTAATTTTTTTTAGATCATTTTGCTAGATAAGACTCTTATTCCTCATCTGGGATCATGTAGAGCTCTTTGAAGCTGCACTGAAACTATATATATATATATATATATATATACAACAGTTACATCTGGTCCTCGAATTAAATTCTTTAATTTTTTAATTCTACTGTTATTGTCTCACGGAATGTAGTTTTAGGAGTTTTTTAGGTGAGAATGTACATGTTTAGATGCTATTTATATGTAGCCTAAACATAGCGCCTTTTTGAAAAATTGTTTAGATTGCTGGCTTATGTAAGCTACTATTGTTACAGTATCTAGCTGTTGTGCCCTAGTTGTCCACAGAAGGTACTCCTTCCCCTTCCACAGTGACACTGCTATGAACTCTATTTCCCAGAGTCCTTTTGCCCAATACACATCTGAGTTTACTGCCCTCAGCTGGTTCTCATTTGTATCGTTTGTCTGTCTACTTAAGTTGTATTTGTTAGTAATATACTCCTAAAGGTGGGTGCACAAGGTGCTTTCACACTGCTTATTACACACACAGGGATACGCAGCAGCTCACAAACATGCTAAATATTAAAAATATAAGGATTACAATATAAACTAGATAAAAAAGTTTGTCGAGACAAACTTTAAGTTGGCTTGAAAAAGCCGGTCGAGAAAGTTTGAAGTAGTTTTAAAAGTTTTGAAGTTTAAAAGTTTAAGTTTTAGTTTAGTAGTTTTGATAAATTTAGTTTGATAGATAGATAGATAGATAGATAGATAGATAGATAGATAGATAGATAGATAGATAGAGAGTCAGGGTACTCAAGGCGGTTACTAGGGTGTTATGTGGTTGCTAAGGTGTTGCTATGCGGTTGCTAGGGTACTTGGGTGGTTGCTAAGGTGTTGCTATGCGGTTGCTAAGGTACTCGGGGTGGTTGCTATGGTGTTGCTAGGGTACTCTAGGTGGTTGGTAAGGTGTTGCTACGCGGTGGCTAGGGTACTCTGGGTGGTTGCTAGGGTGTTGCTAAGGTACTCGGGGTGGTTGCTATGGTGTTGCTAGGGTACTCTAGGTGGTTGCTAAGCGGTTGCTAGGGTACTCGGGGTGGTTTCTAGGGTGTTGCTGTGCGGTTGCTAAGGTACTCTGGGTGGTTGCTATGGTGTTGCTATGTGGTTGCTAGGGCACTCAAGGTGGTTGCTAAGGTGTTGCTATATGGTTGCTAAGGTACTCTGGGTGGTTGCTAAGGTGTTGCTATGTGGTTGCTAGGGTTCTCGGGGTGGTTGCTAGGGTGTTGCTATGCGGTTGCTAAGGTACTCTGGGTGGTTGCTAAGGTGTTGCTATGCGGTTGCTAGGGTACTTGGGGTGGTTGCTAAGGTGTTGCTATGCGGTTGCTAAGGTACTCTGGGTGGTTGCTAAGGTGTTGCTATGCGGTTGCTAGGGTACTTGGGGTGGTTGCTAAGGTGTTGCTATGTGGTTGCTAGGGTTCTCGGGATGGTTGCTAGGGTGTTGCTATGCGGTTGCTAAGGTACTCTGGGTGGTTGCTATGGTGTTGCTATGCGGTTGCTAGGGTACTCAGGATGGTTGCTAAGGTGTTGCTATGCGGTTGCTTGGGTACTCGGGGTGGTTGCTAAGGTGTTGTTATACGGTTGCTAAGGTATTTTGGGTGGTTGCTAGGGTATTGCTATGAGGTTGCTAGGGTGCTCTGTGTGGTTGATGTGCTGTTGCCATGGTGTTCGAGGTTGTGTACACCACATCATGTGTGTATATTAGCACCATTTGTTGTTTTCTTATGGTATGAAATAGAGCGTTAGGACCCGGAAGCACTGCTGCGTGACGTCAGACTTAACAACCGGATAGAGTTAAAGCTCTAGGAGGACTTAGAGCTGGTCTCAGAAAAATAATAAGTTTAAATAGCATTACAGTTAGTTGGCTTTTTCAAGCCAACTTAAAGATTATTATTCTGTGTATAAAGATATAAATGCTTTGGTGGAATCCGGCTTTTCCCGTAGATGGTCTGCTCACGCGCTTTAACCTCGCATTTCCTTGCTAGAGAAGCATTCAGTTTTTTCACTTGCAAATTCCGCCATCTAAATAGCAAATCCGCCATGGCGCAACTGGCTTTTAAATGGAATGGGAGATGACACTCTGATTGGTTTATTGCACATTAAGCCCAAAACACACCCATTACTCACATTAAGAGAATAGTGACAACCCTTGCGTCTAGCGCGCAGACCATTTTTCCCATAGTTAAACTAGCAAAAATAAATTCGGAAACACCTTAAGTGCACTTGCGCTGTGCGCTTCAGACCATGTGCTTAGATTAAAATAGGGCCCTTGATGTTTTAAACAAATGCTCAAGGTCTCTTGTATCTCCAACCATGTTTTTTGAAGGAAAATGGGTGTTTTTTTAAAATATGCAGAGATTCAAAAATGATAAGAACCATTTTTTTATTATTCTACAGCTGTTTTCAGGTAAAATAGCTCTGTAATGTGCCACGCATTACGTAATCACTTTGGAAAGGTCATGCGTGACATAGGCGAAAGTACCGCGAAATGATCTCCTCCAATTTCAAAATCATCCGACATCATTCTTTTTTTCTTTTTTTTTTTGTATTGTACAGGCCATTTGAGTTTGTCTTTACATATTCGCTTTGTAGACACTGGATCGGTACTTCCGGCCACAATATGCATGATCTTTATAACGTGATTACGTAATGCATGGCACGTCGCAGAGCAGTGCAAGACAAGCATTTGTGGTTAAAAAGTACAGTATTTTTAATTTTTTTTAGATCATTTTGCTAGATAAGACTCTTATTCCTCATCTGGGATCATGTAGAGCCCTTTGAATCTGCACTGAAAATGCAATTTGGACCTTCGACCTGTCGGTAGACGTAGAAGTCCACTATATGGAAAAAATCCTGAAATGTTACTGCGACATGGATGACATGGGGGAGAGCCAATTATCAGGAAATTGTAATTCTGAAATTAACAAATCCGTTAACGCTTTTCTTCAAACTTCTAAATGCAAACTGACTTAGCCTGTGTCCCACACAGATCTATTTAAGTCTCAAATAATATCTCCACCCATCTGTCAGTGGCAATGTTCTTGATGCAGCCAAAAGGGAAACTGAAAGAGATGCAGTACAAAATCATGCCATGGCATGAACTTGACAAGGCAAAACAGTCTCATCGGCTATTTTAGAATGAAATATTTTTTCATTTAGGTCATAGGCAATGGCAGACACAATTTCACGCAAGTATTTTGTTAATATTGTGACACTGTAATCTGAGAGCACCATTAAAAATGCAGATGATATGAATATTAGGCAGTAGTCATTGTGTTGTTGTTGTTGTTGTTGTTGATGATATTTGGCTGATATTAAAAAAAAAAGACTGTTAGATGGCTGACTTTTGAAAGCATGACCTCAAACATACCACGCCTCCTGTATCATTAAATCATGAAATATTCACTCATTCAATCATTTTCCTGACCTATGGCATCAACAAATTATTTACATTATTTATATTTATGATGATGATGTTGATGTCAGGAGTATAAATGAGACTGAAACATCACTGAGAAATATATAGGCCAAATATAAGTACATAACGTAACCTAAAGCTAAATAATGCAAATATCATTCTGGTTATCCACTTCTTCATGTCAAACAGGCATTACAGTAAACATGATTTTGTTATCGTCTTTCTGGGAACCTTTTCACCGTCATGATGTTAATCTGAGTTCAAAGTCTCAATACTACACATACTATTTTACTTTTGCTTTTGATTTAGTTAACCAGTAAATATAATATGGTGAAAACATTAAAACATTATTAGTTCAGTCAGATGCATATATTTACATCAGTAAACAATATAAAATATTTGACTTAGTTAATATTCAGATTAATATCCCTCACACAGTTCTGTGGCTATATGTTCAGACTGCAGGCAATTAACTGCAAGTGATCAAATAAGATGTGTGTTTCCAGACACAACCAACCTATCTGCATAAACACGTATGTGACGAGGCTTTCAAAACGGATGCAAGAAAAATGGAGGTGCATAATCTCTGTCTCCAAAATCTGAAATCTCTGGACATACAGGTTGCATCCGAAATCGCATACTTCCCTAATGAATAGTAAAACACAGTAAAAAACAGTATATGACAAAAGAAGTATGTCCAAATTCACAGTACTCATAAAAGAGTAGGCAAAAAGTAACCGGATGACCTACAATTTCCGGGACATTCTGAAGTGTGCATGTGATGAACACTTTTCTATCCCATGAGGCCACGGCAGAGGATTTGTGAATGGCATTGAAGCAACTGACCCTGGATCTCTTGATTTCTGTTCAGTCTTTCTAGAAGCCTTGAGATCAGATTCCTTGACTATCAGGCAACTGAACTGCTTTCTGAAAGTTCAATTAAGTTATAATGGCAACATGTCAACACATTATATATTTCCAACTCAGTTTATTGACAAAAGAAATCACTGAGAATACACAGCATATAACATATAAACCCTCACAATCACTTCATTACATGAATCATTACATTGATGTGGTGACTTAAATCAGCCTTCAATCGGTTGAATAAAACCTGACTTCTTCAGTTTCAACAGCCCGGCCGTTCTTCATGACTATCCGTTGATATGTTTGAACACCTTGCTCAATGTTGTTGTGATGTCGAGTGATTGCCCCGTTTGTTGGTACAACCATGGACTTCTGAATGCTACTGTTTGACTGAAGCAATGCCTGCATTTAAGAGAAAATATAAAATCAATGTTTTTCTACATGTTGACTGAACGTTTTTGTTATTTGGTATACAGTAAACACTGTGTCCTAGAAAGAAATCTTTAAAAGAAGGAAAAAAAAAAAAGACGTCATTGCTTGTAAACAAATATTTTGGAATTTGTGCGACACTCTTACCAGAGAAAAAGGGTTGGGCAATTCCTCAGGTTCACACTTACATCTATACCTTAAGTTTAAAAATGAGTCGTGTAAGAAGTATTGATGCAGCTTGGCGTATGTTAGAGCATTTAGACAAATATTTGCATAAGTAAAAAATCTTTCTATGCACATTAAAAAGCCATAACTCATATGAAATAAATACATACGGTAATGTTCCATTGTAGTTTTTCATCAACCCGCAGTTCTTACAGGATGTTGTAGCCTATAGTGGTGTGATGAGAAGAATATGCCTTTTGTCACATTTTCATGTAGTTCATTAGTATTTCTTTTTGCTGTTTATCTAACTTTAGTTTAGATTATCAAAACATTATACTAACAATAATTTAATTGGTAACACTTTACAATAAGGTTCATTAGTTAACATGAACTAATAATGAACTGCACTTATACAGCATTTATTAAACATTGTTAATTTCAACATTTACTAATACATTATTAAAATCTTGATAACATTAGTACTTGCTCTGTGAACTAACATGAACAAACAATGAACAACTGTATTTTTTATCAACTAACATTAACGAAGATTATAGTAAATACAGAAACAAATGTATTGCTCATGGTTAGTTCATGTTACATTAACTAATGTTTAACTAATGACCTTACATTTACAACCCTTTTATTTATTTATTTAATTGAAACTGAATTGTCATTAGAATATTCTACACAAATTTATTTTACACAACAACAAAGAATGAATACATAAATAAATTGTTTCATATAAATGTAATTTGCTAGTTCCTTACCATTTTATTTGGTAATGCTTCTCTTCAATGCTGTGAAGCCAAAGTGACACTACTTGTTTCTCACAGAGATTTATGTAAGTATCACATGACGAAATCTCCGCCCATATGTCAACAGGAATGTTCAGAAGGCAGTCAAGATAGAAAGAGAGATGAAATACATGAAAGAGAAACTTAAGGCAATTACAAATATATTTTGTAGGTAATTAGGTAATCATGGCAAACTGAGTTTCATCTAAGTATATTGTAAATGATTATAGCATGTGATAACATACAAGAATATGCTCCTGAGCTCCCTACAGGGAAAATCTTCAAGTTAAATTTTATACAAGTATATTAAAGGGATAGAACACCCTAAAATGAAAATATATGAGTTACTGTCACAAACTGCTCTGGAAAACTAGTTGAAGATCCAAATGCCGTTTTATTGAGGCAATTCAAAAATCATAATCTATGTAACAGGCAGAGGGTCAAAACCAAGGCAAACAATGACAAAGTCCACGACACAGTGAAACAGGGAAATGGGCAGGAGATCAAGACCATAAACAGTAATAAGGGAAACAAGAGCCAGTGCTCAGAAATGCAGTGTGACACTGACAAGACTTTGCAAGGAAAGACAGAAAACACAGAGCTTATAAAGGCAGAGTTAACAAGGTAACGAGACACAGCTGAAAGTAATGAAGCATAATGAGTCCAGGCAAAGGGTTATGGGAAGTGTATTAATGATAGGAAATCAAAGGAGATTGGAGAAGTGCCCTCTGGTTGGAGATTATGGGAATGTTCTAATGTCATATGCCTTCTTTTGTTTATGGACCACAAAAGGAGAATTTAAAAAAAAAAAATGTCTGACTCACGCTCATCCATATAATGGCAGTGTGACCAGCATCAAACTTTTTAAAAAAGATGCAAAAGTATCACATGTGACACATGTTGTATATTCCAAGAGGTCTGGAGGTGTAAAGATTGCTGAGAAATGAGGCAGAGAGAGAATCCACTTGCAAGCTTGCTTTTAATGACAAGACTCCACATGAATAGACAGGAACATCTAGGAACGATCCATCAAAATACACCGACTAGCAAAGAACAACTGAAAAGCACAAGCTTAAATACTCAGAGAAATCAGTGGTAATTAAAGACAGGTGTGAATAATGACGATATTAATATGATAACAAGAAGAAACAGAAACCAAACACAGGAAGGAAGCACAGAAACAAGGAGAACAGAATACATTTCAACATAAAAGTTCATATAAAACAAAAGACACCAAAC
This sequence comes from Megalobrama amblycephala, assembly GCF_018812025.1. Lineage (NCBI taxonomy): Eukaryota > Metazoa > Chordata > Actinopteri > Cypriniformes > Xenocyprididae > Megalobrama > Megalobrama amblycephala. The sequence continues at coordinate 36,707,016 of NC_063056.1, forward strand.
CGGGATCGTGACATAGCCCCCCTCAAAGGAGCAGCTTCCACACACTCCAAAACAGTCCAGGAGGGAGGTGGAGCGGAAGTGGAACAGGGGGAGGGATGGAGGGATGGAGGGCCTGGCCAGTGTGGTGTAAGAAGGACTAAAGACTGAGGCAGATCGGGGAGCCAGGGCAGAGCCATCAGAGCAGATGGCCAGGGAGGAGCAGGTAGAGCAGGTGAACACCAGGGCAGATCAGAAGGAGCCAAAGACCACCAAGGTGGAGCAGGCAAAGCCGGAGACCTTTTCAATGGTGTTGACAGAACTAGAGATCTCCACAGAGGGGCATATGGAGCCGAAGACCACATAAGTGGAGCAGACAAAACTGCAGTCACCACAGTGGAGCAGATGGAGCTGAAGAGGGTCTAGAGAAGATCTCAGTGGTTGTGTCAGTGCAGAAGTTTCTTGATGGGGCAGACAGGGAGTGCAAAGACAGACATTGAAGCAAAAAGTTAATCAAAGACCTCCTTGGTCACAGCAGGACATACAGAGAATTTAGGAACAACATCCACCGGCTTAATGGGACAGGCAGGGTTTTCAGAAACGACATCCATAGTTGTAACAGGAATGGCAGGGAATTCACGAGCGGATGTCGCTGCCTCGATTTGAACTGGAGAGCAGTGTGCTGCCCAAACACACATTATGGCCACCAGCCCACCGCTGTAACAGGGAGTGCAATCAGCAGTCGAGGGGTCTCAGAAGTCTCGGGGCTTGGAACTATCTGGCTGGGGATGTGAATAAATATGTGAATAAAAGCCTAAATTCAATTTGTTCATCATATAAAGCAATCGTGTCTCTTCAGAACATTTGGGCTAAACCGGTTAATTCATATGGATTAGTTTTACGATCTCTTTATGAACTTTTTGGAGCATCTGCCCCCATGGCTCAGTCCATATGTGTATTTCCACATGTTCCTCCCTATCGGTAGGATGTGGCATCTGTAGCGTCCCTCTCCACTCGGACTAGGTATGCTTCCCCAGCGTTAACCACTGGTCATGGCTGAAAGAAAAAGAAAACATGGGAAGAGAGCCAAAGCACTCTTTCTGTAAAGAACATACAGGAACAGCAGCTAACCATCTCCATAAGCCCTGTCCATTGCACCCCGTCGGCATGGAGGACTAAGATTTTGAGGTTACATGAGGCGCTGGGTAGGTTACTACTTTAAGAGGGCAGTTGCCAACACACACTCTACAGCTTGCCAGCATCTGCATTGCCAAAACTTGTAACACAGTTCAGTGGTTGTGGTGCTTTCCATAGGGACCCTATACAGTACAGTCCAAAAGTTTGGAACCACTAAGATTTTTTATGTTTTTAAAATATGTTTTGTCTGCTTACCAAGGCTACATTTAATTAAAAATACAGTAAAAAACAGTAATATTGTGAAATATTATTACAATTTAAAATAACTGTTTTCTATTTGAATATATTTGACAAAGTAATTTATTCCTGTGATGCAAAGCTGAATTTTCAGCATCGTTACTCCAGTCTTCAGTGTCACATGATCCTTCAGAAATCATTCTAATATGCTGATCTGCTGCTCAATAAACATTTATGATTATTTTCAATGTTGAAAACAGTTGTGTACTTTTTTTTTTCAGGATTCCTTGATGAATAGAAAGTTCAAAAGAACAGCATTTATCTGAAATACAAAGCTTCTGTAGCATTATACACTACCGTTCAAAAGTTTGGGGTCAGTAAGAATTTTTATTTTTATTTTTTTGAAAAGAAATTAAAGAAATGAATACTTTTATTCAGCAAGGATGCATTAAATCAATCAAAAGTGGCAGTAAAGACATTTATAATGTTACTAAAGATTAGATTTCAGATAAACACTGTTCTTTTGAACTTTCTATTCATCAAATAATCCTGAAAAAAAATATTGTACACAAATATTTTGTACAATTGTACACATTAAATGTTTCTTGAGCAGCAGATCAGCATATTAGAATGATTTCCGAAGGATCATGTGACACTGAAGACTGGAGTAATGATGCTGAAAATTCAGCTTTGCCATCACAGGAATAAATTACTTTGTTTTATTTTAAATTGTAATAATATTTCACAATATTATTGTTTTTTACTGTATTTTTAATTAAATAAATGTAGCCTTGGTGAGCAGACGAAACTTCTTTTAAAAACATTAAAAATCTTAGTGGTTCCAAACTTTTGGACTGTATCAGTCAACATAACATCAAACATGACTGACAAAAAGGGAAGGTCTAGGTTACTATCGTAACTCTCATTCCTTGATGGAGGGAACGAAGATGTTATGTCCCTCCTGCCTCAACATTGAACTAGCGGAATGGCCAGGATACCTTAATGAGTGGATGCATGCCACCATCTTTTATACCTGCTTGTATGGAGGAGAGACTAGACATGTAAACTCCATCCGCCAGTTTCACTGGCCGTTTTTTCTAAAACTCAGAGGTGATTGGGGCTTCTAAGTAAGACCCCAAATGTCAGTCAACATAACTTCTCCATTCCCTCCATCAGGGAACAAGGGTTATGACAGTAGCCAAAGCGTATTTAAGTCTCATTTAAAAACTTGTTTGTATAGACTTGCTTTTATTACTTTGTGAAGTCTCTTTGTGAGTTTTAAAACATTTGATATCTCTGATACAAATGGAATGTTCAGAATTTTCAAAGATGACAAGCATACAGTGAGACTACTTTCTTTTAGCCCTTTTGACCTCTCACAGTTATCATCACTTCAATTATCAGATGGCTTGCATGTTTACTGTTCTTTCACGTGTAAAGTTCACTCAATCATGTTTTGATTTTCATCCTCTTTAACACAGTGTATTATTCTACAGGGTGTTTGATTTCACACAAATTATTTTGTCTGATCAGAAATGTCTAATCAGGCTACACAGCCATAAAAATGAAAAGGAAATGAATCTATTCACACAAAGCATCTCACCATGATGTGGTCAGGCTTGAGGTTCTGGTGGATGGTACTCTTGTTGTGCATGTAAGTGATATAAAATATTCCCACTCTTTGCATTGATCAAATCTAAATATGACATATATCATTCAAGGTTGTGGGTTAATGTTGGAATCACTCACTGAGTACAGTGGTGCTAGATTTTTTTTCTTCAAAAAAATGTATTTTAAATGATCTGGAGTTAGAATGGATATTAATTAATTTATATTTAATATTATTGTTATTATCATCTACACATGCAAAATAAAAACATGTCACCACTGATAAATTATTAAAATGCATACAAATGGAATAAGCTATATATATTGCATTACAAAAAAAGTCACACTTTATGTACACACTGTTTAAGATTGATTATCACTACCCACTATCAGTAAAACATGTGAAAAGTGAAAATGCATGACTGATTACATTCTAGATTACATATTCGGACTTGAAAATCAGGTCTCTGTCAGTCAACACAGGTCTTTACAGTAAGCACATCATTGCAGGCATAATTTGACAGGCAGAAAACACTGATTTCACACAGATCTAAAAATAGACAGAAAAGTCATTATTGAATCATGCTGGTAATTTTTTTTAATCATGTTGGTGTTTCTTTCTGTGATACATGGAGAATTTATCAAACAATTTATTAAAAGAAGCTCATTAAAGTCTCTAAATTTCAGTTGGATTTGATAAACAGTTTTGCCAAGAAAACTTTTATAAGACTTTGGATGCAAAAATTAAAGAGAGAAAAGCACAATGTGAAACACTGCATTCATTGAGGGAAAAAGAGTTTATAAACTTTTATTATATAATCCAACTAAATCTGATCATCATTTATTCAATTTCACCTCTGACTATTGACACACGAGTACAAACAGCATACAGCCCGACAAGTACTTTAAATGAAGTTGATTTTGATGATTGTTTAGAGAAAAAATGACTGATCTTTGAGATGTAAAACAAAATTACAGTAATTTTGATAACAAATGAATGTAAAGAAATTCAAATTAACATTTAAATCATCGTTGAGATCATTGCAGTTGCTGAATAACTGGGTGATGTGTTTCAGATCGTATTAGTAGCGTTTGATTACTTCAGCATAAACAAATTTGCCATTCTTCATTACTACTTTCCGAGAACCATTGGGGTAATAGTGAGTCACCTCGCCATGTCCTGGAAGCTCAACTTGTTCACCGTTGAAGAAGTTTGCTAACATCCTTGATTGGTTCTGTGAGTACTGAAAGATAAATGAGAAAATAAGGTGGTCTGGTATTCACAATCATACTGATTAGTATGCTGATTAAACATATGGCATTTTTTGGTTTTAATATAGTAGACGTGATAGCTTTTAAAATATTTTTACTGTAGCATTTTACATGTCTCACTGTTTATTAAGAAAATATTTTGGGATATACACCATTACCTGTACAACAGGCATCCTACTGGGTTCATAATCATCATCATCATCATAGACAATCTGATGTCCTCCAGACCTTTAATATTAAAAAATATAAAAAAATATTTTTTTATAATATAAAAAAAAAAGTTATTTAATTATATAAGATCCGTATAAGTTTAGATGAAACAAACTGATCATTCTCATTATTCTAGAGACAGAATTTGAGATAAAAACATTGTCATTTTTCAAGTGATTGCTTTGGTGCAATTTTCATAAGCAATTGGTCAATTTTCAAAACTCTTAGTACTAATATCACAAAAGATCATCAAATATGCACTTTTTTCAAACATTTCAGCATGTTTTCAATTGTGTTAGTACAATACACAAAATCACAAAGTATCCTTTTCACTACACAAAATATGTGTGAGTGTGTGTGTTTGGACATTGACCTTGTTTGGACATTTTGTTTGGTCCCCATGAGGAAAACAGCTTATAAATCATACAAAATGAAATTTTTATAAAATGTAAAAATGCAGAAAGTTTTCTGTAATGGGTAGGTTTTGGGGTAGGGGATAGAATATACAGTTTATACACTCTAAAAAATGCTGGGTTAAAAACAACCCAAGTTGGGTTGAAAATGGACAAACCCAGCGATTGGGTTGTTTTAACCCAGCGGTTGGGTTAAATGTTTGCCCAACCTGCTGGGTAGTTTTATTTAAACCAACTATTGTTTAAAAATTGCTATATGGCTAGCTTAAAATTAACCCAAAATAGATGGGAAATTAAAAACCAGATGCAATTAGAGGCAACAATAATAGACAAAAGGAGAATGTTTATTAATAAGCTTTAATATTTTATTAATATAAATTTAATAGTTTAATAGTTTATTACTATACATTTATTAATAAGCAATTTAATAAATGTTTATTGTTTAATAATTATTCACTGAACATTAATAAATGTTCATTTCCAACATACTTTGGGTTCATTTTAATTAAGCAATACAGTAATTTTTAAACAATAGTTGGTTTAAATAAAACTACCCAGCAGGTTGGGCAAACATTTAACCCTACCGCTGGGTTAAAACAACCCAATTGCTGGGTTTGTCCATTTTCAACCTAACTTGGGTTGTTTTTAACCCAGCATTTTTTAGAGCGTACAGTATAAAAATCATGGTGTCAATGGAAAGTCTTCATAAAACATGGAAAACCAACAGTATGACATGTGATACTATGAACAGAGGCATTACCATGGTAGAAACTGCCACATTACTGTAACTCAGCCTTATAAAGGTCGACTACAGTATAGATTCAGTCAAATGTGAAAACCATACTTTATTGGCAGCAAACTCTATTCTGCACAAAACTTTATGACTGTGTCATACTTCATCACACCTTTTGATTACACACTGAATAGATACTACAGTATTACAAACATGAATTTTATATCAATTATGTAATTTAGGAAATGTAAGTCTATTTTCTAAGGTGGCGTCTGTAGCCTGTGTAATTATTTCAGCAACAAGGGTGATTTGAAACATGTATCTTGCATTGTCTGCTATTGAATGAACTGATTGTTAAAAGTACATACTGTTGTGTTTCGGTGATCAAACCATATGTTCTCATTACATATCACAATGATCTTGTGTTTTGAAACAGTGATTATGTAGAATAAAAATTTGTGCAACTACAATGAAAGCATGAGATCAGGTTTTGAAAGAATGACTAGCTGTTTTACAAGTGTGATCAATTTGGAGTTTTGTACTAAGAGTTTTTAAAATATACACCTTACTTGCGAAAATAGTACCAAAGCAAATAAAAAAACTGTAATGAATCCACTGATACATGTGTACTAACCCAATAGCCTGGCAATTACAGCGATGACAGCTCATTGTTGGAGATGTTTTGCAGTGTTGTGGTAAGCAGACGCCACAGCTGATGTGAGAAACAAGTGAAATCGTTTCAAATATTAACCTTTTAACACATTCCTTTTTGTCTATATTGCTGACTGAGTTAATTTTATATTTAGACTAGGGTGATCAGATGCCCCGTTTTCAAAGGACAGTCCCAGTTTTTGGTGTCTTGTCCCCGATAGAGCTGTCCCCGTTTTACAGCATGCAAATACTGAAAAAAAGCCTGACAAGCAGAAGCAGAACTTAACCCGGACGAGAGCACCATTATCATCAATTATCAAAAAAGTTGTCGGGTTCAAAACAAATTCTAAATGTTCCCAAAAGTTGAAAAATAACTAAATAAATAGAATTAGAAAATGTTAAACATATTTGTTGAATACATATTTATTTTGTTTTATTTTTGTAATGTGTTTTATGTGTAAAGTCATAATTTTGTTATATTATGCTTTTATCCGTTTTCAATTTGCAATATTTACTATTTACTATATTTCATAGTTTTTTTTTCTTTTTTGTAAATTATATTAAAAGTATAGGGTTTATAATTATTAATTATAATAATAGTATAATAATAATTTGTACAACAAAATGTATTGTCCCTGTTTTTAAATTCATAGATAATAACGAGTGAGATTTCAATGACATTTTGACCACTGAACTAGAAAATCTCCCCGGCTTCCTTGTGGACACCTTAATCTGGTCACCTTAAATTTAGGCAGTAATGTCATTGTTGTACAATGACAAAGCCAGGCGGTATAAAATCTTCAATACTAGTGATTCTTAAAGAAATGGTTAGGATTGTTAGATGCATAAATGATAATGATTTTGCCATAAATAAAATAAAAACCTAAAATTTTTAATTAAAAATAGGCACATTAATCACAGTTTTTTTATAATTTGATATAAATAATAAACATAATTTTTAATATAAATTTAAAATCTAATTTTATATTTGCTTACCAAGTCTTTGTCCAGCGTTTAGTCGCCTCTTTAAAGCAATGAAAGTTGCTTTGAATCTGAAAAAATATGGATTCTGCTTGAGCTTTTATTGAGGACCCAAAGAAACATCCCCGCCCATGCTACCTGGAATGTACCCAAGGCAGCTAAAAAAGAAACCAAAAGCAACAATTAGATTTATGTATTTGAATTTATATTATTCTAATTTGTCTCCACAGGAATTATTTTTCAAATGTCTGTAATTTATATAGAAGCACATCCCTCTCAAAGCGCAAAGCGGCTATATCAAAGAGTATAGAATAACGGGACTTTGGCTATGACACATCTTTGTGTGGAAATAACAAAAAATAACATCTTTTTAAATAATATTTAACTTTCTTATTATTTAGGTTACCATTATTTACCGATATTTATGTAATTGTTTTACAGGCTGTAGTGTGTTGTTTCACTGACTGAATAGCTAAAATAAACACAAACGTGTTACCCCTGTTGAAAAAACAAAACCTGCCAGCATATGCTGTTTTTTTTCAACAGTACAAAATAGATGTTTGAGCATTTTTATATATTTAATGTTTTTAAAATAGGATATATAAAATAGTAAAATAGTTCCAACAGATTTTGCTGTGGTACCGAAATTGGTACCGAGAACCGTACATTTTTCATGGTATCGGTACCGACTACTGGAATTTTGGTACCGTGACAACACTACAAGGGACGGTGCAAAAGAATAGGGATTGGAGTCGGGAAGAACTCATGTTCATGGATGTGATTATTAACGTTACTGTAGTAAGAAGCAGAGCAGGAGCGAGTGTTGTGGGAGCTGAACGATGCCGCTGGAGCCGCTTCCGCTTTTCCGGTCACCTTACTCTGTGCGTTCGCTCGGCGGCTGCTGTGAGACACTGTTACACACTGCAGTAAGATAGATCGATTTCAGAATATCATATTAAATGCTGGATGGCTTGTGTTGATAAATGGCATGCAATTAATTTTAAAACGTATTATATGATGGAGAAAATTATGTATTACTGTTAATAAAAATAAAGCTGCATCTGACTATGTTATGTTAGCTACTTCACAAAATAGTGTTTTTCTCTGAGGCATGGTAAAGCATGGTACTTGCAAAAAATCAAGAAAATTGATTTAAACAGTAAGACTAAACGTGTTGAGTTATATAACAATAATCCATTTTCTGTCTATAAATATATCAAAACAGTTGTTCCCTTGCCTATTAAAACGTGTAATATATTAAAGCGTCTTTGGTGTTTCCATGGTTTCTACAAAATAAACCAGAAACCGAGGGTAACGCAGGAATGACGCGATCGACAGGCGACTCCTCACACGTCCCGGAGCCTTGGGTAAAATTGCAATTTCCTCACGATTTTTAAATAGTTGGAAACATTTGGGATATTGTAAGTACTCAAGTGAACAAAATATATAACACTGGCCTAGTGGTTTTTGGATATTTTACAGCAAAAATCTTACATATTGCACCTTTAAATGATCTCGATTCAGTTATAGAATTCTATAGAATTACTGAAAAGAAAGAGTTGTTTGTCACTATATTTGGAATTGACATCAAGATATTGATATTGATATTGAACTTCATTGTCCCTTTTTTCTGTTTGATGTGACAATATTTCCTTAAATCTGTGTGAAGTCTATGTATGCTTAATTTATAAATAGAGTGTATAAAAGATGACAAAACATACAGCACTATGATTACAAAAAAAAATCGGATCACTCATTACAAAAAACGATTATGATTGATTTCTGGGCTATAGTCAAAGTGGATGATGAAAGCAAAAGTCACCTCAGTGGGTACTGTATGACATGCACTGTGCATATGATACTGAACTTACGTAATTAAAACTGTAATGACTGTACAGTACTTTCCGGTAGTGTAATATGTTACACAAAAGTCACACTTAATGTACACACTGTATGTAAGACTTATTATCACTACCCACTATCAGTAAAACAGAAAGAAAAAGCAGTTTCTTTGGGCAAAACAAAAATGCATGACTGATAACATTTTAGATTACTAGGTCTCTGTCAGTCAATACAGTTCTTTACAGTAAGTATGTCACTGCATCATTTGACACAGGCAGAAACCACACAAAAACACTTGACACACCCAAGACACAAATGTCCCAAGTCGTCATTTCTACAATATCTATATTTGTCCTGTGGTGTGACATAACTTTGTATTTGAATGATTATATTTGTTGAGAGGTTGGCACCTTTTGGCAAAAGTTTTAAATTAGCCAGAGGCTGTTTGCAATAATTGCTGCAATAATTATGTAAGTAAAAATAGCAGTATTTTCATTGTACTTAAATAATATTTAGGTACTATTTGCACTGTGTAAGTTGTTAGATGCTATTAGTACAAATAGATACTATTTGCACCAGTTAATTATAAAACAATATGCAATGACAACATAACAGTGTATATGATTATATATATTTTAATTATAGGCCTATTAAATGTACTATTAAATGCACTTTATTCCCACTATTAAATACTCATTATAGGCAATTTATTTCCACTTTTCGAATATTTTCTTCATTTTTATTTAAAATAAATGCCTCTCCGAACTGATATGCGCAGAGATGGGCATAATGCATGGAAATGTATTAAAAAAGTAAAAATACCAAATGTGTGGAAAAAAATGTATTTAAATACAAATACAGTATTTTGTACTTTGAAAATACACAAAATACATGTGAAATTGGCCATTCAGTGAAGTATCACTATTAGGCTGAAATCTGTCTGGACCTATTCTGAATGTTTTAAAAGGTTAGTTGATGAAGATGAACGAAGGTCTTGTGGGTTTGGAGCAACATGAGGGTGAGTAATTTAATGACAGAATTTTCATTTTTGGGTGAACTCTGCAATTAATATAACATTATTTATTATGAGCACATTTTACTTTTTTTTGTTTGTATATGAAGTACCAATCTTTTGAGAATGATAAATAAAGTTAGGCTGCATTCCGAGGCTGTATTGTGAGATAACATGTATTTTGTTATGCATTTAGAGTCATTATTAAAGAAATGTTTTTGTTTAGAAATGATTTAAACATTTTTAATAAATGTATGCAATCAGCATAAATAAAAAGACTGCATTTCTAAGAACCTGAAACTACAGATTTCTCTTTTTGTCATAGATATATTAGATATTATGTGCTTCTGTGTGTAATTGTGTATGTGTATTTCATTATTTCTACACAGTAAAAAAAAATGATTTTTTGAAATTGTAAAAAAAAAAAAAAAAAAAGAAATATTGGAGTATGTTTTAAAAGAAAACACTATTTAAAATTATTTAAAACTTTTAAATGTGATGTTTAATTGTTTATTTTCAGTGTACTGTATATTAGTTCTATGACATTAATGTGTATTATTTCATGTCAGTTACTGTACATTGATGTCAAATGAATCCTCAGCAATACTAATGAAGGCCATACTGCATTATAATGTGGCTTCCTGTAAAGCCAAAAAAGAAAAGTGGAAAACAAACGTGGGGTAAAAATGAGGATAAACAGCAACCCAAAAATGACTTTAATTTTATTTATTTTTTTATTTCAGATGTTTATTGACAGATGATTTACATAAAACAGAATTATAGTAATTGTACTAGTTATAACAAATTAAGGTAAAGTAAATAGAAAAGTAGAGTAAAAGAATCAACCTGAAATTAGCTTGGAGACAAAGCAATAATGGATAAAATTAGTTGATGATGGGTATTATTGGATGATGTGCATCGGATCTTAATGTGCAGCATATATCCTTTCTTTAGAATAAACCACTTTTCCATTCCTCAGGATTATTTTCTGAAAGCCATAAAGACCACCCCCTAAATTGATATGGCGATTCACCTCGCCATTTCTTGGAAGAGAAGTTGTAAAGCTCTGGAAGGAGTGTGATAGAACAAGAAGTTGAGAATGGATGAGAAAACAAAAGGTGGTGTCATATTCATAATCATCTATTTATAATTATGCTGATTAAATGCATGGTGCTACTGGGCTTTAAATACATTAAATGTGTCCACAAAATATTAACATGAGGTCTATCAGTGTTGTATATGTTCATCTGTGCAAAACAATTCTTGTTACTTTTATACAGTTAGAGCAGCTATATGCTGAGAACATAAAAAGTTAGTTAGTTTTTTTTTTTTTCAATTATTTCATTATTTGTAAAGATTAAGAACCAATTTTACGATGTTTCAAAAAACCCTTACCTGAGAAACAGCCATCTCATCATCATAATAATCATTCTGATGTCCACTGTGCCTTTAAATAATAATAAAAAAAGAGTAATGTTAATTATCTAAGATGTGTTAATGAAGAGCAATAAGTTTACATAATTCTAGAGTCAGGCTTTGGAAACAGTTGATAAACAGTTGATTGTTGATTGTATCTCCACTGTATAGATTGTATCTCCACTATATATATATATATATACTAACCTAGAAGCCCCGCACCTTAATATCCTCCCACAGTGACAGTGGTGACAGTGGTAACAGCTCATTGTTGGAGATGTAAACAGATGTCACAGCTGATGTGAGAAACATGGAAATCATTTCAAATATAACCTTTTTAAAATTTTCCAGTACTTTGTCTATATTGCTGAGTTGAATTTATGTTCAGAGAAAAGTGGTAGAATAGTTTGGTATACCAAATTTACCCATTAAATGGCAAATAAAAAAAACAAACATACAATCTAAAAATACATTCATTTTTTTTAAACATTAAGTATTGTTTTTATAATATGATAGAAATATAAACCAAAAACATACAAGTTGTATTAAATTTAACTGTTTTATTTGCTTACCAAAGTCTTTGTCAAGTGTTCATGCAGCTCTTCAAAGCAGTCATCTGGATTCTACTTGACTATACAGAGATCTATTTAAGTGCCCAGAAGCCATGTCCCCACCCACTGACTGACAAATGCTCCTGAGGAAAGACTGAAACTAAAAGTTTTGTTATCTTTAAATCTTTCTGCAATTTTAACAAGAAAATCCTTACACTACCAAACACTGTGGTTTCATGAGATAACATGTAAAATTGCATAATATTCATCTGTATAAAGAATACTGTGGAATGTACAGTGATGTTATGTGTGCCCTGGGTCTGTGTTAATCACCTTGGTTATATGGACTAATCACATACTCACACCTGTTTCCCATCAGTTTCTGTGTATTTCCATCTGTTCCTTTTTCTGCCTACTGTTCCTTGTTCTGTTACTGTTTGCTGGTGTTTGACCCAATGCCTGTACGACTACGCTCTTTCTGTAAATAAAGCCTGCATGTGGATATCCAACTCCATTGTCCCACTCCCATCCGTTATAGAATACTCGACCACACAACGATCCAGCAGCTTTTCTCAAGAACACTGGCCAGGTATGAACCTTGCAAGACTATTATTAACCCTAGAACAGGGTATGCGACTGCTAGAGGTATATATTCAGGAGTTTAGAGGTATATAGGGGGGGCTCTGTTACGTGTGCCCTGGGTCTGTTAATAAACGTGATTATATGGACTCCATTTCCCACAATTCCCCAGCTTGGAACTAATCACACACTAATCACACACACACACACACACACACACACACACACACACACACACACACACACACACACCTGTTTCCCATCAGTGGGAACTTTATAAGCTGCACTCTAACACACACACATTGCTGAGTATTGTTTCTGCCTTGTTTCTGTGTATTTCCATCTGTTCCTTGTTCTGCCTAGCCTAGCCTGTGTTTTTGATCCTGGACTGATTCCTTGTTGATGATCGTTTGCTGCTTGCCTTGACCATTGCCTGTGTTTGGATTACTTTTTTGCCTTGCCTTGTTACTGTTTGCTGGTTTTTGACCCAATGCCTGTACGACTACGCTCTTTCTGTAAATAAAGTCTGCATGTGGATCTCCAATTACGTTGTCCCACTCCCATCCGTTACAAGTGACTTGCTGGCAGCAATTATGAAGTCGCTGTAGTTTATTTCACAGTATGCTTACTGTTAATTTAATCACGGTAACTATACAGTATAGTTATATTATTGATATATTGTATATTTCTATTATAGTAAAATTACAGTACTATAATTGTCATCAGAATAAAAGTTGGATGCTGTTTTTTCATTACTACTTTTAATTTTGTGTACTGTAAAATGAAGACACTTTTTGTTTCACAAAAATGACATTTATTGAAAATGTTCAACATTTTTACATTTGAAAATTCACAGGCATAAAATGGCTTTTAATTTTGTATTTTAAACATTTTTCTTTCTGTAAACATTTTTATTATATTGTAAACAAGACTACTTTTCTAATTCATGCTCTTAAAGTTTAATTAAAATGCTAAGATTGGAAATGATTAAAACAAATTTAATATGATTCAAAAACTGCAGAATTTCAGTTCTCAAACAATTTGATACATTTCTCCAAACTCTGGGACGTTTTTATAAAAATTTGAATAAATGAAAACTAAATGACTTTCAAATCACATGAGCCAATATTTTATTCACAATAGAACATAGATAACATACCAAATGTTTAAACAGAGAAATTTTACACTTATCGACTAAATGAGCTACAGGTCTCAAAGTTGGCATGGGGGCAACAAATAGCTGAAAAAGCAAGACATTTCGAAAAGATTCAGCTGGGAGAACATCTAGCAACTTGTTAGGTTTTTGCTCCTAATTTGTGCCTCATCCCAGACCTCTTATTTGGCAATTGAATGAGCAATCACTCAGCGCTGAGGGAGAAAATATTCTCATTTTATTGATAAGAAAAGAGAGAATATATAGAAAGAGTACAAGGGGTGTAGTATAGTTTCAGCCAATGAGAGAGGGAATACATCATATAGCTGATGGTATAGGAATGTGATACATATGGAAAAACAAGTCTAAATATGGTCATCAACTGGTCAGGTACCCATGAGGTCCCTTAGCATCCCAAGGACCTTCTCCTAAGCAGGGACCATTCCCTGTTTCACATTCACTCCTAGTAGAGCCTTATATGGAAATGGTTCTGGTACATAGAAAACCATATGTTAAGACATAGTATACAACTTTGACAGAGGAAAAAAAAAGGAGCCTCAGTCCACATACTTTCAATGCTGAGACCAACATAAAATCTATCACAACTAATTTAATATCAGGTCTGTAACATGATGTCTTATTAGAGATGCAGAGTCTCTCAGAAGTAAAGCTGGGCAGAGGCTCTCTAATCTGTGAAAGAGTGTGGAAAAAGATTGTGGAAATCAATGTTCCTCAACGTAAAATTGCAAAGGCTTTGCAAATCTCATCATCTACAGTGCATAACATCAAAAGATTCCAAGAAACTGGAGAAATCTCTGTGTGTAAGAGACAAGATGAGTAAGAGAAAATGCATGAAGTGACCAGGTGTAAACAGGCCCTTTGAAATGAAATGTAACAACTGAAACTTGTTTAAACACATTCATGACTCCAAGGGCCTGTTTATACCTGGTCACTTCATGCGTTTTCTCTGATCAGATAGCTATCTGATTTATAAAAACGATTGCATTTACACATGCCACATAAATGTGTCTCCGCAAAACGGATATAAGTCCGATCTTCAATTCCCGCGCTATGTGCAGATTTCATGGAGTTCACCTCACGTCACCGAAAGCAACAATTATGAGCTGCATTTTATTGATCATCGGCTAATTTCAAAATCAAAGACCGCGATAGGAGAAAGCGTGGCCACAGCCCTATCATTTAGTCTCATTACTTTTAATGAAGATGATTGTGTTTTGAGCGCCTGCGACTTACTTTCAGTTTGATTGGCGGCAGTTTGCGCGTTGTGTTGCTGAATAGATACTCAGCTGCTCATCTGCGGCGATGCGTGCTGCAGTAGAGCCGTCATATCTGGCTATAACATGTTATTTAGCCTATAACACGCGCTCACACGTTTATTTTTTAGTATTTTGAGAGGAGTTAAATTTACATATGTGGTTTCGACAACCAGATGCATTTAGACCTGTTCAGTTTTGACTGGAATGCGTCCCAGGCTGCGTTTACACTTTGCATTAATATGCGATCACGTGATCCGAACAAGGAGATCAGGGGCCGTATTCACAAAACATATTAGGCTTGTTCGACTTGATGCAGCGCCGCAAAGACCGATCGGCGGCTGACTTGAAGCAGTGCATGCCGGTAAGAAATGTTGTCCGATTTGAGACAGCGCTGACGTCATGTGACTGTGACGTATGGCTTTAAAGTACCGCGAGAGCGATTCGAGATCAGCCGCCTGAGTTAGCCAGTGCAGTTTCTCAAGAGGAGCTGCACGAGCGCTGATGACGACACAGCTGTTTCATGATTGGCCGGATTCACCGCATGACAACGATCACGTGTGTTTCGTGTTTATTGTCACGCCTTCAGTTCCAGTAATGCTCAAAAATCTTTGTTTTTATAACAGTTAAAGCTCTTTTCATGTAGTCGCGATGTTGTATTGTGTCATGTTTATCAAAATAAAACGGATAAAAAACATAGATCCCACTACATTGTTATTTAATTAACATATGCTTATGTTGAGCTTTATTCTTGTAAAAACAGACGCTGTAAGCAGTACATAAAGTTTTGAATGAAAAGGTCTCTGAAACATCAGTGTATTTGTTAAATATTTTGAATATTATTGCAGATGAGCAAACGCTCTAAAATATACGTCTTCCAGACGAAAATGACGACGTCGCACAGATGTCTGCACGGCGTACGTGTGCTATCTGGGTAGTCTCTTGTTATCATAAATGCAGTTTCTCATTCTCCTGAACAAATTGCAAATGCTTTGGTACATTCATGCATTTGATGTACAAGTGTCAGATGTTTCCTACATTATCACTTGCTTATGTTCATCAAAATATACTAGGTGTCGAATAGTTTTTATTTTCATAAGCCATTAAATGCAAAATGGTTGAACTAGTCATAAACTGTCAAGCATATTTTCTATACATTTCTTTTAGACTTTTTTTGTCCTGAATTATTAAATTGCAGGGATGAATTTTGAATTTCAATAATGAAGGGGAATGTAATTCAAGCAATGTTCAACAGTTCTCTAAAATATCTCAGATGCCATCTCATTTGGGAGGCACAGACAGAGCACAACACAGTGTTACACACTCTGAACATGAATGAACAACAAGGACACAAACAGAGTCAACAGACGGAAGAAGGAGTAAGGATGTGTGGTGGAAGGGTACGGAGGAGAACAGAGGAAGAGGTAGAAGAGGCCAAGACTGAGATGTTTCTGATGGAAATAAGAGCCACTGTTGTAGATCATGCTCTCAGTCATGACCTAAGTCCGAGACGGGTCAAAATAGCAAATGATGGGAGATGTGTTTGTAGACAGAACAGGTGTGAAATCAGATAATGTTCACTATGTACTGTTCACTACATAAACTGTAGACTGATGTAATGCTATGTTACTGCAGTCTACTTGCATTTTACATTATACAGTAAATATTACGGTGGCTGAGAGAGATCACCGTGCACAACTGAAGAAAACACATGCAAACAGAAAAAATGAACAAAACATCTTGATCAGTTTGACAACACACTTGCTGCAAATATTCACCCAAATACAGAAACTTGCTGCAGACAACACACATACAATGATGATGAAAACTTTCAGGTAATCGACAACACCACTGACAAGTGTTCATTGAACAAGCATGTTCCAGCCAGGTTCGTCACTTGTTTGGGGTACCCTTGAAACATTTCTTTGTCATCAGTTCTCCTCTGTCCAGCAGTGAACAGAGCATTATTATAATTCAGGCAGCTATCATAAGTCCGATTGGGATGATCGCAACAGTCAAAGTATTTATTCCAGTTCCATCCAGTTGAGGATCATATTCATCACGCTGGAATGGATGGTTTGGTGAGGATCTGTGCCACTGGCTGTCATTATATCACATGACATTGTAGCTACTGTAATTTTTTGACAGACCACCAGAAAGTATATCTGAATCCTGTCTCATCCAGTCTAGAGTGACGTGTTCATACTGTTGAAATGTATGCCATACAGATAAAGTGCAGTCTTGTGTATTTTCAATCACTGACATCAAAATCGTATCCATATTACTTCTGAAAATACTGTCAGAGTGTCTTTGTCAACAATGACACAAGGACTTGTCATTCTGATGGACACTGATATAAGGATTATGAGCTGGTTACAGGCTATTGCAGGTAATTCATTGTGTGCTGTTATTTGTATGAACTGTTTTAAGAAATGCACATACTGGTTTACATCTTAAGGATGCATATGAATGAGAATATATAATAGGAGAGCAGTTGCAGCAAACATTGTTTTATATTTAGAGAGAGAGAAAGAGAGAGCAGTTACAGTATTTAGTATAAAAAGTTTTTAAAAGAATCATGACTCAAGCTGGGACGTTTACATGTTTGTTTACAGATTTATTTATTTAACCCTAACCCTAACCCTAACCCTAGCCCTAGCTGAGAGCTGCAGACAGTCTGACACTGAGTGACTCGCCGCCCTTCCCCCACCAGCCTCTGATCGCGCGCGCGCCTCCCGCCCATCCCCCACAGCAGCAGCGCAGCAGCTTCAGCGCAGAGTGAGATCAACTCTGAGGAGAGATCACAAGTGCTGCTCAAAAGATGGAATAATCTGTCGTGGCTATGCGTTTTTAAAGCACTTTTACAAGATCTAGCAGCTTTTCCTTCCTTTATATTTAATATAAAATACCATAAATTTTAAAAAAAGAAGATTTAAAGAAAATGCTGTTAATAAAGTGCACGTTAAAGTTTATTTTAGAGCCTCGAAATAATCCACACATCTCCCTGATTTTAACTCAAACATTTGATTAAATAGAATTAGTAAAAATTAAGATATGTGTTCCAAAGAGATCGTTTAAAAGTGATCATGTGCTCTGTCCATTAGAAAGACGTACGCCTCCGTTTTTATTTTATTTTTTATTTTTTTTATTTAAGTTTGAAGAACCAGTACTGTAAATAAAACAAACAAAGATCTAGGTGTTTGCCAAAATATTTATTAGGTCAAATAAATGTAGTCACAATTTCAACGTGAAATCCAAATACGTAACTACGTCACGTACACACGTCAGCTGTGGATGTGTTTTCCCGGGAAATGCAGTCACATGGCATTGCTTGACGCGAAAAAGACGACAACCCCCATCAATGGACGCTGGAGAGGTGAGATCAAGTGTTGTCCCGAAAATGCATGATAACTAAAATACACTGTGAAATATGAAAGTTAGTAAGATGTATGTTTACTTTAGTGGTTAAATTATTTTCTGTTAATGTTTTATTTCTCGATTATATTTGAGTTTGATTCTCATTTGATTTTTTTTGTTGTTGCAATAAATAAGGAAAAAAAACAGTTCATTGTTTATTTGTAGGCATTGATCAGCAAATATAATTTTGTTATATTTCATATAATATCACTTTAGATTCTACAATTTAATCAGTGGTAGCCTGTTTTTCTCAATTTTTGTAAAATATCAACAGTATATATTGTAATTTGAAATAATTAATTTTCATTTTTTATTATCTGATGTCATTTTTAATTTTATGTAATACATTATTTACACAATTTTTTTTTTTTTTTTTAATGGAACACAAAAGTATCCATGTTTTTTTATTTATCTTCACAGAGCTTTTTTGCACAATGACAGTACATAGACACTTTATAGTATTTTTATTCTGTGTGTCAAGCTCCAAAGCAGACAAAATAGTCCATATAAATCTAGCAGATTACTGACTGAAAATCTGTAGCTTTTAAATGAATATGAATATGGATTGACACCAATCATCTGGTCACAATGGTTTTTGGCATCAATGATATTGCTGGGGTTTTTTTTTATCTAAATGCCTGTTTCAGACTGGTCACATGTGCTGTCATTGCATAGAGCTCTGTATTACATTTAAAGATAAACTTTAGTGTTCCACAGAAAAACACAACACAGGTTTGGAACAACATGAGGATTAGTACAATAATTATGTACATTTTTGGGTGAACAATTCCAGTAAGATCAAAAAGATTTTTAAAAATGCTTATTTAATCCATTCACCTTATATTTCTTTTTATTTCTTTTTTTCCAGAAATAATGCTGAAAAGCAAAAGGCGTAAAACACCTCTGCAGGATGCAGAGGATCACATGACCCGTAGAGCTGATAAGCCTGGGCTTCAAGAGCAGTTCATCAGCAAATATAAAGGCAAGTATTTATGACTAACCAGATACACGAATGGTTAGGTTTTGATGTCATTAATGCAGAATAACCTGCTTTACAAATAAAGTCTTGTAGTTTAAAGGGTTAGTTAACCCAAAATGAAGTTGCTGTCATTAATTACTCACCCTCATGTTTTCCCACACCTGGAAGACCTTCATTCATCTTCAGAACACAAATTAAGATATTTTTGATGAAATCCGATGTCTCGGTGAGGCCTCTAAAGCTACTAAAGACATATTTAAAACAGTCATGTGACTACAGTGGTTCAACCTTAATGTTATGAAGTGTTGAGAATACTTTTTGTGCACAGAAAAACAAAATAACCACTTTATTCAATAATATCTAGTGATGACTGATTTTGGGCGCACAAAAAGTATTGAACCACTGTAGTCACATGATCTGTTTTAAATATGTCTTTAGTAGCTTTCTGGACACTGAAAAAGGAAATTATCTTACTCTCAATGCAGGCCTCACTGAGCCATTGAATTTCATCAAATATATCTTAATTTGTGTTCTGAAGATGAATGAAGGTCTTACGGGTGTGGAACGACATGAGGGAGAGGAATTAATGACAGAATTTTTATTTTTGGGTGAACTAACACTTTTAGGTGGTTATTGGTTTGTATGTAAACCAGGACAATGGATAATTTTAATAAGGTGATTTTTTTTTTTTTGAGTTATCAGTATATCGTTGTGCATGATCATGTACATGATCAATGGTTTTTTTTTGTTTTTTTTTAAAATTGGGTTTTGGTTAAATTCCTTAAGTAAGGGCTGTTATTTTCACTTTTTTTTCTAAGACACAAAATACATCAGTAATACCCTCTTGTGATTTAAAAAAAAAAAAAAGCTTTTACTTTAAAATGTCTAAATGGGAGACAGAGGTTGTCTGGGACATTAAAAATCGTCACCTGAACAGATAAAGTCATCTACTCACTAGTCCCTTTCACAGCCTCGTTGTGTTTAGAGGTAGATTTAGGGATGTACACTGTACACAACCATTCAAACATACATTGTAAGAATGCAAAACATTATACTTATTAAACAGGGAGATGGATTTTTAAAGTTTTACAGTTCCTGGAGGCACATTTAACAACAACAAAAAAACTCTTTATCTAAACTATAGAAGCCAAAAACCATCCATAAACATCCATACACCACAAAGACAAACTATCCAGAAGAGATGCATGTATAAACACAGAATTTTCTTTTAAAAATAATGCAACACAGACACGTTCTAGACGAGTTGTTGAAGCTTAATCATGAGGACGATGAAGTTTTTCAACTGTGGTGTATTAATAGGCAAACTTAAGCTTAGTTTCTGCAGCAATACAAAAGCCAGTTAAAACAACATATAGGGTTTTAGTTGAGGGAACCAGGGGGATGTGAACTACCGGATCACCAGCAAAAATACGTCATCGCTGCAGCACTCTATTCTAAATGATATAAAGCCAAGATAATATTGTTCATGTATGAAAGTGTATGAAATTTTAACTGTATAATTTTAAGATTTTAAAGTATAATGTAATGTATAAAAGCACAGCATACTTAGAAATTTGCCTGGCTATTGACTATTTTCATTCAGCAATTTCCCTTTTACATATAATGTACATCATATGGCAGAGAACTTTAAGTAATGATCAAAATGATAGTTGACTTAATAAACTGCTGAATCTAATGCATTTCTCCTCTTCAGGGCGTGGGGTTTTCACCACTAGAGCTTTTTTCAGACGTGATTTCGTTCTTGAATACAGAGGTGAACTTCTGAGTTCAGAAGAGAGTCTTGACCGAACTGAACACTACACTGAGGCCGAGAACGCGTTCCTGTTTGACTTTCAGTGGCGTGGGAGAAATTGGTGGTGAGTACAGACCTGTTGGATTGATGTAGTAGAGACACTAGATTGTATCACAAACCTGCAAGATTTAATTCTAGCGGGTGTGCTGTCTCGTGTTTTTTAATCGACTTGTTTTAAATGACCATCACATGCAACTTGAAAAAAGAAATGCCTCTATCGTGGTCAGTAGACGAGGTGGCAGCACAACTGTAATGATCAGACTATAATCCCAATCACTTTTCAAAATGGTGAATGTTAGATGCATTTGTCTGCTGAGAGGATGTTGCCATACACTATCCGATAGATCCGTGGTTCTTAGCCCCTCCTCTCTGCAGATTCTGTTTGTCTCCTTAACCTGACACACTCGGTTGAGTTCATAGAGCTGTGTCCTGATGATCAGCTGATGGTCTGAATCAGGTAGATTAAAAAACGAGACATACAACTTATGCAGAGCGGTGGGTTTCCACTTAAAAATAACTCCACATGTCTAGCATATATAAGATTACAAGAATTGAGTAATAATTTTATGTCTTTATAGCATGGATGCATCTAAAGAAGACTGTTCCTTGGGAAGACTTGTAAATGACGAACACAGAAATCCTACTTGCAAAATGAGAACCCTTGAAGTGAGCAGTAAACCTCACCTGTGTCTCTTTGCTGTGC